>NC_134483.1:350805462-350885462 GCF_040206685.1 Ascaphus truei
ATCAGTCGCACACATATGGCTGTGTGAGTGTTATTATTGCATTCATTATTTCTTATTCAATCCACGTCCTTCCTCTCTTCAGTTTCCCATCCCTTCCCTTCCTCCTTCCCCCTTCCCCCTACATTACACTTAATCTTTATTATTTTCTTCTTTCTTATTTTGCGCTTACCGTAGTTTGTCCATATATATAATTTATGTATCTATTGTGATTTTCACATCCATTTATTCCATTATGATTATATCTTGTGCTCTCTTGATTAAATAATTTTTTTTGCATTATTGGCCTATACCCACGTTTGAGATTATTCTATTAGACAGTGTGTGCTGGAACATAATTACGTATTTACTTATTGTTTTGGAGGAAATAGGGTCCTCCTTGTTCCTTTTGCACCCTGCAAATCGGTTCACCTTTTTTTTAGTGCTGTCTATCCTTTCTGTTCCTGTCCTCCGGCCTGGTGTGTGATCTTACTGGGGGAGAAGTAACTGGTTCTACCGTGGGAGATCATCTTCAGTTCCCTGGAGCTTATGGCAGATGGAGGCCCTGCACTGCTAAAGATATGTAGGGTATGAACCAAAGAAGCTTAGTCCTGTGTCCCCACTACCATCCGCGGACGGCTCAGCCCTCCTGTTACCAGCAGGTATATGCACCATACATGACCAGTAATGGCCAGATCTCCCAGAGGGTGGGGGAAATACCATCTTGATACTCAGGGAAAATCTCAACATGATGGTCACATTTACTGAGCAGTGATACACCATAAGATACCTTCCAGCAGTAGAAGACAACGTAACCATATTCACTTGAACAAAATATGTGTTATTTCACTATTACATAGTCCCATGGGAAACAAATTGTCAATGATCTAATTTAACTAATAGTTCTACAACAAAAACGAGATAAAGCAGAAACCGTTAAGAATACATTTTTAAAGCAGAAGTAATTTTAATACACATTATTAAATAATGAATAGATTAATTATTGTTGAATATGTGAAAGCCTTTGGAGAAATGAAGAAAAATAGAATATAAAAGAATGAAATGCATCGCTAAAAAATGTGTAACACACAGACATTTCTGGAGAAAATAATCCATCGGATGTTTTTAATGACATAGTCAAATCTGAGTACTCTGCTATTTCTTAATAGGTAACTTCTCAATGAGCAATCAATAATAGAGAAAATGTTAATTAAACAGAACAATCAGAGCAAAAGCACTTAAAGGCTGATAACAGCTTGACAGAATAAGAATTGGCATATTTGCAGCAGGTTGTTTCTGCAACAATCAATAGTTACTTTAATAGTTCAAAGTAAAATTGTTAATATGAACCTCAACTCAGTTTTTTATTTATGCTTTTTTCCCCCACTGTGATTTTTGTAAAAATCAAAGTCATATAAATCATCCCAGTAGCCACTAACATGTATGCAAGTTTGAAAAAGCATAAGTAAATATAGGAACTCATGTAATTGTAACGGGTTTTCCCCCCCCCAATCTCACATTGGCCCGGGTACTCTAGCAACCAACCCCCATTACGTGTTCGTGTTTGGTGGTGCACCTGTAGGCAACAGAACTCCTGAGTCTCCCGCTTGATGCTAGTAGGGGATATCCAACAGAACAGGTAGCTGAGGTAGTGGGTGCGAGTTCAACTTACATCATGTGCAGCGCCTCCACCTCATCAGGGTCTATGCTTCCGCAAGGAGATGGTCCTGGTGAGGAACTCCTTCTTGGTGGTGCCATCCACTGCTGAGTAACTTCACACTCACACAGTGGGGGTATCGTTAACAAGGTCATCTTTATTGTAGACGGTGATGTAGCAAACTGCCACATGCAGCTGCCGGCTCTAGCCGCACATCTCTCCGTGCTGTCCCTTTGCCAGGTACGCCCTCCTGAATTGAAGTGGGATTCCCTCTTCTCCTAGGGAGATCCTCTCTGTGCCAGGTCCCTGGACACAGAGTGTCTTAGACAGGCTGATTGGTCAACCTGGACCGCTAGTTACGTCACTAGGGTCACAAAGTGTTCCTACAATCCCTTATGCAGGCCAATACAACTTCCCAACAGCTTTCCACAGCTGCTAGAACACATTGTAACTAACTGTGTAGTGCCTTATATACTTCAGGAGGCAGGCGCATCCCTGATGTCATTATCCAGGGACTCAGAGCATACAGCCACTCCCCTCCATACATAGGGCACATCATCATTGGGTGAGGGAAAACCTCCATAACTACTGCTGGCATACTGTTACGCCGGAGTAGCCCGCAGACCAGACCTGTCCCTAGAACTGAGGTGACAGGTATGAATACACACACCGACAGAGCGAGGGACGTGTCCGGGTTGTGGTATTAGATAGTGCCAGGCCAGATGGGGTGTATTGCGAGAATACTTGCCGATACCGTTTTTTCCAGAAGAATGGTCGTTGCCGAGATCAGGGGTAGGAGACGTATGGAGGGATCGAGATGAGTGCCGTGGTCGAAGGGAGCCAGAAGGTACGTAAACAGGAACAATCCGAAGTCGAGAGCCAAAGGGGGTAGTCTGCCAAGCCGCGTCAAAACCGAGAGAATCAAAGAACAAGCACTGTGAAACACCCATACAAAAACTATGACGAGCGAGGAAGCACAGAACAGAGAGGGTATATAAAGCTGGAACAGCCAACCAGGAGAGAGGGCGTACATGGAGGAGCCCAGGGAGCTTCAGAGCATTGGATGCTGTTCTTAGAGCTCAGGTGACATTCAGCAAGAGCCAGATTGTAACCATGCGGTATTTGGGGGCGGAGCCTGAGTGGGGATAAGTTCAAGGGCTTTTGTGTGTGCACTGTAAGTCCAACGTGTGCATGAGAGGAAGCAACGTGGGGTGCGCATGTGCGCGCGGGACGGCGATTCCGCGCCGACGGCTGCGGCGTAGAGCGTGGAGGAAGAACCTTGTGGAGCGTCCCACCATGCCGAAGGGTAAGTGATGAAGCTGAAGGGGGCTTGCGTGGTTGTAGTGGAAGGGTCTGAGCAGTGTAAGGAGAGAGGCGTGAGCTCCGCCTGAGGCGCTGTGCGCTCACATTCCTAACACATACCTGTTCTTACCAGGACTTACTGCCAACAGAGACGAAAGCAATATACCATTATTATGCATGGCTATATAATATTAGGCAAAGATAGAGGAACATAAGACACCAATTCCTTGTGTAACACCTCTCAATGAGCTCTAAATAAAAGAGTAAGAATCGTATGTACTCACAATCATAGTGCTTGTAATCCAGCACATTGATAAATGTTCCAATTGGACAGAACTTGCAGGCTGGTCCTTGTTCTAACTAGACCTCTCCCTGCTCTGTCTCCTTCCTGCTTTGCTGCATGTGTTATATGGATCTTATTTTGACCAAAATGTATCTTTAGGATGTAGCCATGTCTGGTTTGGCTACTACCCTACCCTGCCTGACATGTAAATCCTAGCACAGTGCAGGCAGTGTTAGGCCTAATCTGGGGTTTCCCCCTCAGTAAGCAGCTCCTTTAGTGACAGGGGGAGGTGGACAAGGCCTGTGTTCTGCCCAATACTGCGCTCATACCTTGGACCCTCCCCCAGGTACTTAAGGGGTTGCCCTTCCTAAATGTAGTTAGTTGTCTCTCCCCCTTGAGAGAGACAGGTCTCACAGACGAGGTGTACAGGGCTCTGTCACCTTCTATCCCCTCCCTTACGGGAGTAGGAGTGAGTACCATACCCCCTGCTCCATCAGGGAGTAGGGGAAGAGATAGGACCAACCTCTGGGGCCCATGACTGGGGGGTTGAGTCCAGGGAACATCCTGAGGCTGGTAACCAGTGTTATAGTATGTAGTGCTGCCTGTATGCTGTACTCTATGATGGGGAAGAATAAAGATGTTCCTGTTATCAAATATACTCCTGCCTGGGCTTGCAGTCTGTCAGGGGAAGTATGAAAGAGTTCTTCCGCAGGGACTGCTTCCAGCTCTCCTGGAGCTTGCGGCAGATGGAGGCACTGACCAAGAATGAAGGGGAACCAGATATCACCTCTAAAGCCTGTCCTGGTTCCCCACCAACACCAGCAGGATCTCAGGCCTTCTGCGAGCAACAGGTATGCAGCAGCACAACACACATAGTAGCCGGGGAATCTCCCAGAGGGTGGGGGAAAATGCTCCTTTTCACCATCCACCTGTATGTCTGATTTATGTTTAGTGTTTTAGGGAGTGTAGGGGACTTGAGTCTATGCCTTGCAGCCCTGCACTACCCTCTATGCTGTATATGATGGCAGGCATCTTAAGAGGGGCAAGTCGGTCCCTCTGTTTGAAGAGCTGCACTACACTGGCGACACACTTTATTCGAGCTTGGCTAGTCCCACGAATTCGGGTATACCCGGGTGTATTGAGGTTTGTGACTGTTTTCTGCCCGAGTGCATTGAGGTATTTTCCAAGCAGGGATTGAAGCATTTTATTCCCGCTGGCTGCAATAATGCACAGTATATATATATATACTGCATTACAATTCATGAATTTATGCCATCTGGTAGACACGCGAAGCATTGCAGCCTATTAAATCCTAATCATTATCATTTAACAGATCAGCCGCCCATCAGCCAGGCATGAACCCAGGCTGGGAAGGCAAATGCAACGGGGCTTGTCAGAGGTGAGGAGCGGCGCATTCCAGGTATCTGCCAGGTACATACCGGGTATTTGCTCGAATAAAGTGTGTCGGTGCAGTATACTATGGCAGTCACCTTAGTGCGGGGCTGCCTTGCGGTATTCTATCCTATGAAGAAAGGTGGGATAGCTCCCTGATGCGTCGCCGGGGAGGTTGTTTCCCAACTGGGCTATTCTGAGAAAAAAAGTGGGGGTAGTTCCCTGATGCATCTCCAGGGAGACTACAGTCCACTTGGGCTACCAGAAGAAGGTGGGGGCAGTTCCCTGATGTGACTCCGGGAAGACTGTTGCCCATCCAACACACTATGAAGAAGGTGGGGGTGGTTCCCTGATGCATCCCCAGAGAAACTATTGCCCACCAAACTATATCCATCGGTGTGAGTGGGCAGGTATCTGAGGAAGGGCGCCCACTCTGTGGGTGCCAGAACTTCTGTCTGAGGAGTTGCAACTATGCCCAATGCAGCACCCGAAAAGGGAGCTGCAAAATGTACTTTATTCAACGCAAAATTGTGGTACCCCTGAAAAGGGAGCCGCATGCTGGACATTGCATACAAAATGGCGGTTCCCGCCTAAACGGGAACCGCGTGTTATCTGCAAAAGTTTGCAATTTCTTTTCAGCAAGATTGTGCAGGGGCTTGGCGCGAAAACTGGAGCCACGCCCATCTGCTGTGAGGGGCTCGGCGTGAAAGCCGAGGCCATTCCTTTCTCTAGTGTACCAGTGTTCCTCTTTCCACCAGGGGGAGGAGGCACTAATTCTGCCCACAATGACTGTCAATGCTGCAGGGTGGAGCTGGATCTGAACACTGCATCCTCAGTTCCCTCATGGCAAGCGATCTGTGTAGAGCTCTCTCTCCTGAACTGTGAACTTTGCTCCACTATACTCAGAAGAGGTGTGCACTCCACTATACTCACACAGAAGAGGTGTGCAGGGCTGTCACCTTCTATCCCCTCCCATAGGGGAGTGGGAGTGAGTACCATACCCCATGCTCCATCAGGGAGTAGGGGAAAAAATAGGACCGACCTCTGGGGCCCATGACTGGCGGGTTGAGTCCAGGGTCCATCCTGAGGCTGGTAACCAGCGTTATAGTATGCAGTGGTACCTGTATGCTGTACTCTATGATGGAAAAGAATAAATATGTTCCTGTAATCAAATATACTCCTGCCTGGGCTTGCAGTCTTGCAGTATGAAAGGGTTCTTCCACAGGGACTGTTGCCAGCTCTCCTGGAGCCTGTGGCAGATGGAGGCGCTGACCAACGAATGAAGGGGAACCAGATGTCACCCCTAAAGCCTGTCCTGTTTCCCCACCAACACCAGCGGGATCTCAGGTCTTCTGTGAGTAACAGGTATGCAGCAGCACAACACACATGGTAGCCGGCGAATCTTCTAGAAGGTGGGGGAAACACTGCTGCAAGTAAATTTCCTGAGCACACTAAGGTTATTATATTGACAACATAGGCCCAGTTGCACTGAGCTCCATGAGGCTATTTAACCTAGCGTTAACCTAAATTAACATCATATTATTAGTAATGTATACGCACTAAAGCAAAAAAATATATATTGAGATTTACCTCCCCTTTTCAAGTATGTCCGAGTCACAAAGTGAAGTTGAGAACATTACAATTTACAGTTACAAACATGTTTAAAGTAGGAAAGAGTCGAAGTTTGAAGGAACGCAGGAAGCAGTTTGGATGATACATTGTTCCAGTAGTAGGGGGGATTGGTATGAGAAGGAAGAGAGCGACAAGATTCTTTATCGAACCCTAAGACTATAAGCAGGTTTCTGGAGGCATATCTAAGGAGATAAATGCTGTGTACAGAAGGGATGAGAAGTCTGCTCAGATAATTGGGTAACGTGTTCAGAACGTATTTTAAGGGGATAAAAGAAAGATGTACGTTGTGTCTGTACTCAAGGGATAGCTAACTTAGTCCAAATAACATATCACAATGGTGGGTGTTAAAGTTAGATAGTAAGGCAAAAATGCATATTGAGTGGTAAAGAATGTAAAGTTTGCAGAGGTGAATTTGGCACGCTGTACCATACACTATATCCCCATAGTCAATAATTGGCATTAGTATCTGCTGTGCAATGCGCTTTGTGACCAATGCACTTAGTCAGGATTTATTTCTAGAAAATATTCATGTGAAGCGCTATGTACATTAATGGGGCTATATAAATAAATATATACATCCAGTTTGTGATAGATTTTGACGTCAGCTTTTCTATGTGCAAAATAGAAAAAAAGATTATTCCCCAGTAAATAAAGTAAAGCTCTATTAACAAAATGTTGGACATCTGCTTCAATTTATTTTAAATACAATAAAGAAAACAACAATGTTTCAGGTCCACACAGGACCTTTCATCAGGTACAAATAACAATACAAAACACTCATACAGTATATAGCCAAAGACGGCACCACATTTAAACAGGAAGTGAAGTAACCACCAATAGTATCAAAGATACTTGATTAAAATACATCACAGTTTTTCTATATGCAAACCAAATGTTAAGTTGTAGTCAAGCGACATACCCAAATATTTAAAACTAGGAACTGAGGCAAGATTAGTGTAAGAGCTGGTTCTAATCAGTAGCTCAGTCATGGGAAGCTTACAAAATATATTCTTACTCCCAAATACCATAGCTACGGTTTTGTCAGTGTTTAAAAACATGGATGATCCCGTTTTCAGCCTTTGAAAAATCAGATTGGATTACATTTCCCAGGTCACAGAGGTTTAGACTGCATGCATATAGTATAGTATTATCAGCATACATATGCAAAGAATTTGTCTTACCAACTCTGGGCTTGTCATTTATAAAGGCAGAAATAACTAAGGGCTCAGAAAAGCGGATTACCACCATGAGGTTTTTGAGAGGCACATCTGCGTTCCTCCACCTCACCTTCTTCAGGACTCTCCTCCCTAAGCTCATCAGAAAAGTCACTATCACCACTACCCATGTCACCCTCTCCAACTTCGACTGACACATTCCCTGGACCAGACGGGCTTATAGCAGTCACAATCTCTTCACTGCTTGAAGTTCTCCCTGTTACTCTACCCACTCTTCCTGCATGTGGTTGCACCTCTTGAACCTATACATGCCCACCTGATGACGTGTCCTGTGCCCACGCTAGAGCAGCAGTAGAGGTGCAGGGCATAGCAGACACAGATGGTGCAGTGATCAGATGGAAACCAGATCTAGGGACACAGATTCAAAACCTATCATAGTGGACCATAGCTAGAACTGGGAACTGCTCCAGCAACCCCGACACCAGCCTGACGTGCTTGTGCACACAACACATGCTGTCAAAAAACAGATGGGCTTGGACACAGAAAGCATTAACAGTTTCTGTCACTACACAGACAGAATCAACCTGAGGTCAATGACACAGAGGAAATCCATGACAAAGGTGGTCCTAACTGAAAGTCACTCTCCAACAAACAGGCGATAGCCTTAAAATCCTAAATACTACACCTGCTTCCTCTAAGACAGAGCAACTTCCAGAGAGTGAGGTTGAAGGAGGTAGAATTATTACCATTATTATTAACACAAGCAGGTTGTACGCAGTAGGAGCCGCAGGTTCCTGAGGCATGTACACAACTACAGAGGCTGCAGCCACAGTACTATTGCTACTCCTACGGCTGGTACCATAAAACAACAAGTATATCCACTGCTGATCTTGCTGTTCTACCTGCATTGCTGAGCCTCTTGAAAAATCACTCTCCAGTCTCACAGGAGGGGTACAAGCAGAACCTACTCTGCGAATGTCACCACTCTCTATAACAAAAATAAAATTCAAACAAAAAATAAATCACTCTCCCTGTGCTGTCCCTGCTTGTTACCTCCTGTGCATGCTTGTCCTTCTCCCTAAAGTCCCTACCTACCCACACACTAACCCAGTCAGCCTGCCAGCCCACACCCTGCTCCCTTCCCTTACAATATGAACAACAGTGAGACAGTGGGAGGGGCTTAACGTGTGCATGCAAGCTAATCAAATGTTTTAACATTTGCAAATGAATGTAAAATATATACATTCATCAGTGGATTTTATGACATTTGCAAAAAGGAACGGCCAAGGAAAAACCAGGGCGAATTTTTTGACTGTCCAAAGTGCCTGTGAATATCCATCTGTGACACAATGCGATTTTGTTCAAAAGACCGCAAAGAATTTGTGGCTCAAATTTCGACACATTTGCCATCTCTAGTGCTGGGACAGCACTAACCTAGTCCAAAACTCTGTCATGCGAGCACAGTTGCAGACTAGCATGTAGAACGCGTCTCAAACAATTTGCTACTGTAACTATGAATCATTGAGTGAATGCAAGTGAATGAATGTACTGCAGGGAGGTTGTCTGTAAGATGTACTTTAGATTCAGAGTTTCTCGAGAGAACCACATAAGATATCAGCCAGCAGTTTGACTTCATAGATGCCCTGGCAGACCTCAGCTGTCAAACATACTGTATCAGCTTTGTTTCCACCACATTGAAATCTGAGCTACATTTTGGAAACCATTCTTGATACTCAGTTGAAGCAAACTTGCGTTCTTTTCTTCCAACAGGCACCAGTGTAAACACCTGCAAAAAGCTCCATGTTGTCAATGTTAGCTCAAATGTCACATCATGTACCTCTTTGTCCTTCACCTTTTCCTGCTGAGTTTGTTGTGTCTCCTGCTGCTAGATTATACATTTGAATGGTATTTATTTCTAAATGTCATTTGTCCAAGTATCCTACATTTAATGGCATCCTTATTTATGGAATATGTGTTATCATAAATGATCCATTTCATTCCAGATTATACTTGATTGTAAAAACCACCAGGATTTTTGTTAAATAATTTGCAAATACCACAAATACATACAGTGGAAAGCCAAAACAGCACCATATTAGATGACATTATACTTTTTTAAATCAAATTCACATTTTCACTATAATTTAAAATCAAAATGAATTGACTAGTTTTTTCACAAGCAAAACATAAAAAATAAAAAATAAATTAGAACCAAAACCCCAACATGGGTTCAAGTGCACATTTCTAATGTAAATACAAAAAATGCAATAGCAACAAGTAGCATAAAAGCTGTAATCCACAGATTTTTAAGAAAAAAAGGGTGTGTGTGCCGAGCTTGTGCATTTTAAGTGTCTTTTGTCACAGAAATTGTATTTGTGATGGTGATGTTTTTAATTAAAAATCAAAACAAAATTTCAGTGACAAAACACAAAGAAGTGTGACTTAAAACGCATGTGCACGGCACTAATATACAGTACTTATACTAACAGTGAATTCTGCGTGTGAGACTTTGCGTGTGTGACTCTGCATGTGTGTGTCTGTGACTCTGGTTGTGTGTGTGACTGACTGTGTGTGTATGTGACTGTGTTTGTGACTGTGTGACTGTGTGTGTGTGACTCTGTGTGTGTGTGTGACTCTGTGTGTGTGTGTGACTCTGTGTGGGTGTGTCTGTTTCAGCACCGGGATCTCGGGGGATGCGGCTCTCTCAATCTCTCCCTGCCCGATGTTCCCGGCTCCTCTCCCGGGTCAGTCCTCTCTTGTGGTGGCACGCATGCACAGAGGCCCACAGCCACGCGCAGTGTCCCGCGGACAAGGGCGGTACTGTGAATGCTTTGTGGCCTGCAAGTTCCTCTTCTATGCATGCGCGATGGACTTTTGGTAACAATTCTTTCTATGTTAACAGTTTTGTGTGGTATACACGTTTGAACTCAAAATTGTAGCACTCTTTCATCTTTTCTTTTAAAGCAAGGCAATATAAGCCTTTTTGCTGCCTAGGCCTTTTAAATTCTGCTGGAGGTAGCGATAATGTTTCAAATTCCTTCTCCGGGCATTCAGTACTCGGGACATCAGTTTGGCCTCAGCTCGGTCACTAAAGAGGTTCCAGCTGAGGCCACACATTTAATATCTCCAGACAGTGGGGGAGATGTATCATAGCAAAATTGACACAAATTGCATAATTTTCATTGCATCAATGTATGAAGATTTGCGTCATCGAGATTTGGGGAGGGTTAATTGGAGGAGAGAGGGAGGAGTTACATGATGCACAGATTTTAATGCGATATAGCAAACTCTACGTCTCAGTGCGTCACTTTTCGTATCTTCTATTTGCACTTTCTTTACATTGATACATTGATACATCTCCCCCAGTAAATTAAGGGATCCAAGTCCGCAAAGAAAAGTTGTTTCTTGCATGTACTGTAGGCCTTAACCATACCATCTACAGGACACTTTATCTTTATCCGTCATTCTCAAATGTGACTCTTTGAGGCATTACACAAACCACACCGAAATAGGGCAGCAACTGCTTATGGTTATTATGACAATGAGCTTGCTCCATGTCAACTAAAATGCTGTATGAGACAGGGGCCTGACTGCAACTATCAAGACTCATTAAAGTTTCTTGTAACCCAGTGCCTTGATGTACTGTAAGCACAGGGCCCTAAATCAGACCATATTTCTTGTTCAGCCAACCAATAACCTGCTTACATGCAAAATAAGCGTATTCACTTTTGTGTAGATGCTTTAGTTAGTCCCAATAGCTTGGGTGGCCAGTGGTCTAAGAGGAGACGTTTGAGAACTACTACCTTGTGCTGCTCATTGTGTCACATGCAGAAGGTGCAGCTCCAGTTGGTACAGTACGTAAGTGATTTCATTTTGAGCAGTGTGACATGCTGTTTCACTCCTGCAGGCAACAGTGGGTATGAACAGGAGCTGCTAAAGTGATATTTGAGAGATACTGCCAACATCTCTGCAACTCCTTATACTGACTCATTAAATTAAGGACTACCAGATTCAGCACATACGCAAAACAGGGTGCATGAACAAGCTTTCTTGATTACTTCTGTTACAAACGTTTAGCATAAACATAAGAGAATGTTAAGGGGATTATAAACCTTTTTGCATTGATTACTAAATCTAAATGTAACCACAAATGCACTGGGCAACTGGACAATATAAATAAAAAAAGATCAAGGACATCATCCCATTATTTAAGTAACCATGTGTAAATGGATACCAACAGTATATACTCGGAGAGGTATCATTTTAATGTTTACTAATACTAGTACAGCACTGAAGGATCTATCATATAGTTTTCCTCGAGACTACTTTTGACACATACCATATGCTAAGGGAATGTTGTTTAAGCAAAGTATGCTTGGGTGCTGCTAGCTTCAGTGTATTGCCAGGTACACTAACATTGTACAAAAAGAATAGAAAGCAGGGTGACTCCATAACGAACACAAAATGTGATTTATTGTGACAAGCGCTCACGCGGCAGCATAACTTCCTCATAAAATCTTCAAGTTAGTTACTGCCAAAAATGCATGCTAAGATCTGGAGGTGGGAAAAAGTATACCGTAGTATCTATATTCATTCTGTATATTCATTTCCTATCTCCAAAAGATACATACCTTTTAAAGGCAACTCATTTTAACCTATTAAACATACTGTACCACTAGATGACTTTGATCCTTGTGTTTTAAATACACCTTTAATGGATCGTTTCATAAGCGGCACATTCATGTCTAAAAACAAAATCTAATGTTTTCCCTTAGGAAATCACAACTAACACATGTAGTTTCCTTATTATACAAAATGTACATAAGCAATACGCTTGCCCATGTCCCTGCTGTTTCCACTTAGTGAATGGACAGTATTTACATTTGTTACTCAGATTCTAACACTATGATTACATTTAATTACTACTGTTGACCTTATAAACCTATGTCTTTTGCATCAGCACAGAAAAACAAACATATGCTCAGTAGCTATTTTCAGAAAGCTATTCAAAGCAATGATTTCCCAACCATTTAACTCTCCTAACTTCTCAGCCGATTCATTACATAACAAGTTTTGATAGAAACATTTTCTGCCCGTAGCAACATTTTTACAGTTTTCCACTGAGCCATTAGTTGGAATTTAGCGTTGTTCACCAATTTGACCTCATTTAGATAAGAAAGTTAAAGTTGTCTCTCTTAACACTGTTCACATACAATATACACAATTGGCTTTCTAAATCCCTTGTGTATATCTGTATAGTCATGTTCACATCATTTTGTGTTATTTTTGACTACAGCAATTATTAATACAGATGGGTGAAACCTATGCACAAGTTCATACATTTGGTGAATTTAGAACTTTCGTGAATGCCAATATATATTTTTAAAGCAAATGAAACTCTGGCATGAAATGCAATCTGCATATCTGAATAAAGTTCTTAAATAGCACCTTGTTGGTACCACCTTTCACAAATAATTGGCGAATAATGGAGAATATTGACGACATTTAGAAAAAAGCATCTACTCATGCAGAGTTGCACATTGTAAGCTTTAATTTTTCATCTTTTAAAGTAAAAGAAGTGAGGCTGTTTATATTTATACTTACATCCACATATACATATGTATTGATATTGTTATGATGTGATTTGTATTCAGTGTTCACACATGTAGGCAGTGTTTTACATGTAGGCAATTTAAAATATGGGTTAACTACCGATATGGTACTGGGATAATAGCATTTTAACATGTAAGTTAACATAAGGATAAGTTCATTATTGTCCCACTCAAATAAATGAGACATACAGACACAGTAGCTATAAATAATGCATTATGTATCCTTCTAAGTGGGTTCAGTTAAAGTTTCACTTACTGACATTTTCATGAAATCCCTTCTTTAAAAAGTAGCTGTTTGAACAAGAGTACAAGATGACCAGACAGAGTTTGACAGACAGGCTACAGTAAGTATGAAAGGCTTAAAGTATGATAAAACTATAGACCAGTGGTTTCCAACCTTTTTTTGGTTAAAGAACCCTAAGTGAAATTCTGAGGAACCTCCCAAACATCTATAATAGCAATTCTGTGATCAGATGCATTGTTAAATTATTTTGTATTTGATGCAATATTCAAATGACCAGAAAATTACAGGGAACCCTTTAGGGATGTCTTGGGAACCCAAGGGTTCCTAGAAACCCTGGTTGAAAAATACTGCTATAGACAAATGGGGTAGAGAGGGGTCTTCTTTAAGCATAGAGGGAAGCACTGGGGATTTGAAGGAGAGAAAGATTTTGTCTCTGATTTGGGAATTCATGGGAAGTCAGAACAGTAAATTATGGAGGGGTGAATCAATGATCTAATTTATAGTCAGACTATTCTACTACTGTACCAATAGGTAGGCCAATTAGAAATATTGTAATAATCACAGCATAAGAAGAGAGGTTCATGCAGTAGAGCTTTAAATGCAGGATGACAGAAATGTGTAGATTCTAATAATGATTTAGAAATATTTTGTGATTGTGTGCAGAATTGATTAACTACTGAGAAACTTCAAAATGACTAAGTCATTCTAGAATGTCTTGCTAAGGAAGCTTCCAGTTACTTACTGTAACTGTGTTTTGGCAGACTAACAATTATTATACAATTATCAGAAAACATTTTCTACACTAGATAATTTATCTATTATATACAGTAGTACTCTCTTTTTGTTCTTTCATGACAAAGGTAGAACAAATCAGAGAATAGGCTGACACACCCAGATATGATAAGGCAGCTTCTAATGTAACTATTTAAACTCACTCTGGGTTCTGTGAGGATTGTGCATATATAACCACAAGTTACCACTGTACTACAGTATATGCTTTTTGTTGTTGCATAAAACGTCATCTAAATGGCTGAAGAAAAGCTACTTACTGTCTGTATGTTGGTTAATTTCATGAAGGTTGAATTCACAAGAAGACATCTTGCTCTGTAGTGATTTTGCCAATACAAAATCAAGCTCTTCCAAGGAATATACGTTAAAGGCCTGAAAATAAAAGGAAGATTTCGTTGTTTTTTAGTAGATTAATTGTAAAGTTCCTCTTTTTTTTAAACAAAATATTTAATTAATTTATAACTACTTTGTCTAATAATGTTTCCTGTGTATAACAACACTAAATATGCATATTACAAAGTTCACATAGTATTAGAATTAAAAAAGAACATTTGTCATGATAATGAATAATAAAGGAGTTATGAAATAAGCAATATATTACTACGTACACATCATAACAAATATAACAAAAATAAAAGAAACAAGTCTAAAGAAATGTGGCTAAATAAACAGGTAGGGGAAGAAATGGAAAAGAAGAGGCAGGCGTTTAGATTCAAAGTCAGAAGAGTCAGAGCTCTCATATCAGAATTATAAAAAATGCAACAAAAGTTGCAAAAAGGCAATCAAATTAGCAAAAATTGAAAATTAAAAAGGATCATAATTGAAAGATCAACCCTAAAAAGTTATTTATGTAACTTAATAACAAAAATATTAGAAAAGAAAATGTAGGACCCTTTTAGTGTGACATGGGCAGGCAGGTTATTGGAGATAAGGAAAAAGCAGAGGTATTAAACACATTCTTTGCCTTTGTATTTGCCAGGGAGGAATCAATTGCAAAAGTAGTACCGCAGGAGGAAGCCACAGCCTCTATGTTAACAAACAATGGGTTAACTGAGACTTGATAAAATTAAAGTAGTTAAGGCACCTAGCCCAGATAGAATGCATCCAAGTTCTTAAGGAGCTAAGTTCAGTAATAGCCAAATCATTACATTTAATATTAAAGGACTTCATTTCTACAGGCTCAGAACTACAAGATTGGCGTAAAGCAGACGGGGTGCCTATATTTGAAAATGGAGTTAGATCACAACCGGAGAACTACAGACCTGTAAGCCTGACTTCAATAGTGGGGAAGCTACAGTACTTGAAGGTTTGTTATGGGATAATTTATATGAATGCCTAATGGATAACAAAATTATTAGTTATAATCAGCATGGATTTATGAAGAATACGTTGTGCCAAAATAACCTTAATAGTTTCTGTGAAGAGGTAAGGAGGGATTTAGACCAGGGTAATGCAGTTGATGTGGTCTACTTAGATTTTGCAAAGGTTTTTGATAGGGTGCCACACAAGAGGTTAGTGTACAAAATAAAGAAAATTGGACCTGGATTGAAAACATGTTGAAGGATAGACAAAAGAGAGTTGTCATAAATGGAGCTTTTTTTAGGTTGTGCTAAAGTTGTGAGTGGAGTACCTCTGGGATCGGTACTGGGACTCCTACTTTTTAACTTGTTTTTTAATTACCTTGAGGTTGGCATAGTGAGAAAAGTCTCCATCTTTGCTGATGACACTAAATTTTGTAAAGGTAGTAAAATCAGAGCAGGATGTAATCTCTCTCCAGAAGGACTTGGAGAGACTGGAAACTTGGGCAGGTAAATGGCTGATGAGGTTTAATACAGACACATGTAAGGTTATGCATTTGGGAAACAAGAATAAATAGGTGACTTACAAATGAAATGTGGGAAAATTAAGTGAATCCCTAATGGAGAAGGATTTAGGAGTGCTTGTAGACAGCCAGCTTAGCAATAGTGCCCAATGTCATGTAATAGCTTCAAAGGCAAATAAGATCTTACAGAGGCGGCACATTTTATTTGAGTGCGGCTAGCTCCGCAAGCCTGGGGATGCCCCGGCATGCTAGCCGCACTGCGCGGTCACGCGTCATCGGGTGCCTGCGCCCCCTGCACACGCGTCCAGGGCTCCCCGAGGGAGCCCTGGTGTCCCGCGGTGTGGGGGACGGCGGCAGGGGGTTCCGGGGGACCCGGCGGACCCGGCGAGCGGAGGGAGAAAGCCCCGATCGGAGGGCGCTCCTCCGCGGCTTCGGCGCGCGCCAGGCACATCCCGGCGCGCGCCTTGTTACTGCTGCGGCCGAGACCGGGCAAATGCTCAAATAAACTCGGCCGCAGCAGTTATCTTCCAATAATGGATGGAAGTGAAGTAAGCATAATTATGCCCACTATAAAGCATTAATAAGACCACATCTAGAATGTGGGGTACAGTTTTGGGAACCACTTCATAAAAAATACATTATGGAACTAGATAAAGTGTAGAGAAGAGCCATCAAATTAATAAAGGGGATGGCAAATCTGACTTACTGTATGAGGAGAGGCTACCTAATTTAGATTTGTTTACATTATAAAAAGATGTGTAAGAGGTAAATGATAACTATATAAATATATCCGGGGACAGTACAAGGAGCTTTCAAAATAACTATTAATCTCAAGGGCAGTACAAATGACAGGGGTGCATTGCTTAAGGTTGGAGGAATGGAAAATTAATCAGCAACAAACGAAAGGGTTCATTACAGTAAGGGCAGTTAAAATGTGGAATTCATTACCCATAGAGATTGTGATGGCAGATACAATAGATATCTCCAAAAAATGGTTGGGCATCTTGTTAGAAAGGAAAGCTGTATAGGAATATACCAATGAAGGTAACATGGGAAGAATGTTGATCCAGGGAGACATTTTATTGCCATTATTTTGAGTCAGGAGGGAATTACATTTTTCCCTTATGAGATATCATTGGATGTTTTTTTTGTTTGCTTTCCTTTGGATTAAAATACTGTAAATACAAATATAGGGTAAGTATCTGTCGTCTAAAGGTATCATAGGTTGAACGTGACGGACTACATGGGGTATGTAACTGTGTAACTATGTAACATCTAGGGCTCTATGTATCACATCACAAATTCAGGTGCAAAGTATTTATTTTGTCGCCACCAGTGCTAAAATATGTCGGCGACAGACAGCATCTATCTATTCATTTTTCTTACACCCTTTCCCGGAAACATCTGCATCTGTTTGCGATGAGATGAGTGGTGTGGAGTTGAGGCAGGGTTACATTTGCATATTGGCACAGGCCTATGCATTAAAGAATGTGCGGCCTGCTCAACATTTTCTCACTCACTGCTCCACACCTCTGGAATGCCCTTCCCCTCAATATCCGACTAGCACCCTGTCTAGCCATCTTTAAGGCCCATCTTAAAACCCACCTGTTTAATGAAGCGTAAGGGTAGCTACGTGGCTGATACTATAAACCTCATACATCGACCATGACCCCTTGCAGACACATTTATCAGAACACCTTCCTACATCACTGTATTTTCTTCCTACTTACCATTTATATGGTAAGCTCTTTGGGGCAGGGATTTTATTTTCCTAATATTACTTGTCTCAAGTTACTATTCCCATTATGTTATATTATTATGTCAAGTGTATTACTGCTGTGAAGCGCTGTGTACATTTATGGCGCTATATAAATAAAGATATACATATATAATTCTAGAATATATTAGAAGAAATATTGTTTTAAAATACTGGGGTAAATAAACGATAGGAAATGATTGTGAGTTACATCCTATTAGTGTCTTGACATGCACATAATAGAATTAGCTATAGGTATGGACAGAGATGATGTGATCATATGCTAAATAGAAATAGATAAAGAATATTGGCTGCCTGTGATCAACTAGTTCCCACTGTGGAGGATATTGTTTATTGTCATCAATAAGAAGAAAATACAGAGCAGCAGCAAACTGGATATCAGATACCGGAAATAGCATGGAAAACCCAAATTATGAAAAAATATAAAGTTATTCAATGGGACATATACAAAAAATAGTAATAGTCCATAAACAACTCCCACGCGTTTCACACCCAAGTGGTGCTTTCTCAAGGAGCTTTCTCCAATTTAGAAGCATCCAGCCAGAAGGAGCAGGATATCCTCCATGGGCGGAGAACCCACGAACCAGAGCTGACGGAGGCGGCAAGCTGGAAGGTAGTGACCAGGGAACAGTAGCTTCCTGAATTAGGCCAGACCTTGCCCCTTAGGCCCTCAGCTAGGCCCTGAGTCACAACCAGTTAAGTGTTGTAGAGAAGGCCCCAGGTAGGGACTCTTCCCCTTATATCAGTCCCTGCGCTGCTGTACCAGTGGACGGACAGCAGCCTGGGACAAGCCCGCAGTTTCAGGGACATTTGTGTGAGACACTCCAGCTGGAGCTCACACCATGTGGAGGACCAGGACCTTAGGTGAGAGGAGACATTGCTGTCAGAGGCCCCGCTGCGTGGGACCTGCTTCAACACACATCAGCAAGCTGCACCTGGGTACCAAGGAAGGTACCCAACATGCACCATCTGGCCAAGGGAGGGTAGTGTAGTGTGTTGGACACCGGTATACAGGTGCACAAGCACCTCAGGGTTGTTTGGGGCTAGCCGTTATATATATATACTGTGTGGTGTATATTGTTATTACGGAGGGTATTGTGTCCTATGTGGAGTTACTCCACCCACGCTGGGTTCCCTCATAGGTGGAGGTGCTGCACGGAGAAAGAGAGAGAGCTCACCCCAGGCTCCCGGAAGAAGAGACTCAGGCCTCCTGTGAGCATACAGTTACGGAAGCATGCATAGTTGCCCGCGGGTTTTCCTTTAAGCATAGGGAAAGGGGGCTACAGTGATATAGCTACTGCATGTCCCAACTCAACTAAGTACTTTCAAGTACAAACTTACGGTAAGCCATCTCCTGAGCACATGACAGTATTTTTATTTTATGGTTTATTGCCAACCTGTTCAAATTATGTGGTAGAATGTCTGAGTCATGTGACTTTGGTCATCAAACTGCCTTATTACTATAATTAGATTTCCTGTTGTAGGACAATACTGTATAGGATAATCTGCATTAGACCATATCTGTACAAAGACCTGTAGTGATATATTAAGTAAAAGAAGGACCAGAGACCTAAATGTGATGGGAGAGAATGTCCCAAATTTGTATGGTTTTACTTGGTTGTCATAAATAAACACTTAACAATTTAAATGATTCTTTTAAGGAATATGCGACATTGCAAAACATTTGACTGAAGGCTATTTGTCAATTTCTAGGGTCAAATAATTCACACTTTTTAATTTTTGTATTCAAATATATTAGCAGTATTCTTCAATATTCTCAAACTTTGTCAGCTAAATGTTTGCAAAAAAAGAAAATGACTATATTTAATCTTGGCAGTTTTGATGTTTGCCAACAGCTAACGTCCATAATTTGCCAAGATTAAAAAATTGTATTAAGGTTTTGTCCATTATTGCTCAATACTAGAGAAGTGTCAAAAATGTACAAAAACATTTGCTTTTGCAAATGAAAGTAAGCATTCACTCAAATGTTTTGCAATTCATCAAATTCCTCACAAAATAAATAAATAAGGAAATCTATATAAAGTGAATCTGGACACCTTTATAAGTCCCTATTTCAAAATGTATGATTCTCTCCTAGGAAAAAGACACTTTTAAAAGTGCCTTTTACACGCAGGTCTGCAACATTTCTGTGCAAAACTTTGTCTTTACTTCAACACCACATAGATAGTATATTAATCAAGAAAGGCGTTTTTTAATATCCAAATCTGGAACTGTGGATAACTAATGAACATAAATCTCTTTCAAAATTTAGATATTTTTTTTATACTATACCAATTGTATTTGGCACACCAGCTGTAATGTAAAATAAATATAGCCTGGCCTTCGGCAGCTATAGCTAATTCTGGGCCTTTCCTCTGTCAGTCCTGTTAGAACAGGCAGTGGAAAGGTTAATTCCTCCAGTTGGTCTGTTTTGCATTTCAGCTCTGAGTATGTAGCAATATTCAGGGGCAGACCTAAGCAACATTTGAATGTGTTAATCCAAAGGGTGGATATGGGTTGGAACACCCCCTGATGTGTGTGTGAGCCAATCGGTATCCAGCTTTGAGTTGTAATGATTCAAAGCTAGAAACACTCCCTGAGGATATTCAAATTGAGACATATTCCCAAATTCAGTTAGTGATCAGGAGTCTTCAGAGAGATAGCAAGCCAAGAAGAGTTCTCTCCCTCCTGCCCCACCTGGGTGAGGAGGGAGGGGAAGTTGCAGAAATGCAGAGAGCCAGATCAGGCCTATGATGTTCTGCTGTATGCTGTGTATGCTGCTCTGAATAAAGAACCACAGAAAGAAGCTGCTGTGTGTGTGTATCACTGTTCCTGGTGTGAGGAGAATGGAGTGTCAGTGGGGGTCTCTCCTCTGGAGACCCCAGGGGATCCCTGCTGGCTGGAGGCACTGCACCACCCAGAGAGAGCAAGGTAACCTGTCCCACACCACCTCCTGTCCCTGTCCTGGTTCTCCCCACAACACCGCGGAGCCCTCAGCCCTCCTGTTTACCAGCAGGTCACAGCACCCAGACCACTCAGAGTGACCAGAAGGAGTGTACCCCCCAATCTCATGTCGGGTGGGGTACCATAGAAGGGTTACAATTGGAGGCACTGCTGAGATATATGAGGACTGCTCCCCAGGACAGGACAGGTTTTTCAACGGGACAGGTTTTCAACGACAGAGGAGACCATGCAGCAGTTTCAAAGACTTTGTATGCAGCACAGAACAGCAGCCATAGACTCTGCCGTGAGGGAACCCCTCCTTGAAGCTCCCCCAGGGAGGGGGTTACCCTAATGAAGAAGACCTTGCTGTGGGACTATTCCTGGTGGCTATGCACCAGGGAGCGTACGTCTTTACATGCACTTCAAGGGGACAGAGGCTGCTCTATGATTGCATAGGGACCTTTGTGCACCCGTCTACATTACCAAGAAGAAAATAGGGGCCGGTTCCTGAGGCTTCACCAGGGAGCTGGCTGCCTATTAATGGCACTGCAGCAGGGGCGACTGACCTGAGGCGTCCCCAGGGAAGTGTGGCCACCCTCCTGTACCCACAGCGGAGAGTGAGGGGGACAGGGAACTCTGGGGATTACGCCTATGACCCCTGTGCACCCCATCTAAGAAGAAAAGGGAGGCAGGTCCCTGAGGCTTCACCAGGGAGCTGGCGGTCCCTTAATGGCACTGCAGTTGGGGCGACTGACCTGAGGCGTCCCCAGGGAAGTGTGGCCACCCTTCTGCATCCACGACGAAGAGAGAGGTAAGGGGGCAGGGACTACATGGAGAATGTCTGTAGGTCCCTGTGACCCTGTAAGAGTTACTGCCGTCCCTGTGCGAGGCGTTCCCTGATGCTACCCCAGGGTGCGTGATACTCAAAGATTTCAGGGACAGAAATGTATTTGTGGCTCCTGAATGCAAACGGAGACCCCACTGTGCTGGACTATGTTCAATCTGGCGTTTCCTGCTCCTACAGGGATGTCATGTATTTTGTGCTCTCAAAATGGCGGCTCCAGCTCCTCTGGGGGCCGCATGGACTCTCTTTGTGCTCAAAATGGCGTTTCCCGCCTTACCAGGGAAGCCATGTGCTGTTCTGCAAGGATTTCTGCATTTTGCAAGCTTGTGCTGCTCTTCAGCTTGCAAGAAAGTGCGGGAACTGTTCAAACCCCTCCCACTTTGCTTGTTCTGGATTGGACTATCCTATCTACCAGGGGGAGGAGCTAAGTGTGTTCCACGGAGCAACAGGAAGTGAGGGGCCAGATGCACTTCCACTTCAAACACTGGTGGTTGTGTCTGCCAGGCTGCCTTGCTTGCTCCACTATGAGAGACTGGGCCTTTGTGCTGAGAAGCCTGTCAGCAGCACAGAGGCTGATGACATCATTGAGGTCTCTACCATTACCTCCACCGTACCCGAGTATGCTGTGGAGCTGTCAGTTCCAGTAACTGTTGCTGGTGCCTTCCATCTGATCCACACTGCCAGCGTGGGTGCTACACCACAGAGGTATCGGCCGATGCCTCCCACGTACCCGATGCAGCTGGGAACTGCCCTGCTATTCATGGCGGTGAGCTGCATATCCTGTCTACAGACCCCCGCTGGGATCAAGCCCAGAAAGCTGCGGAGCTGTATCTGCGGCGTCAGCAGGAGAAGTGCCGGCCGGCACCACCCCTGATGACTGCATCGACTACCATTGCTACTCCACCACTGGGAGCTAACATGGCCGCTGAGTCGCCCGGCCGGGTGAGCTCCAGAGAGATCCAGGCCACTCCGGTGAGTAATACCCTTCCGGTTGATCCTTTCCTCCTGACATGCAGGGAGTGGAAGAAGTCCCGGGAGGCCCTTCAGGCCAGGCG
Organism: Ascaphus truei; assembly: GCF_040206685.1. Taxonomy (NCBI): domain Eukaryota; kingdom Metazoa; phylum Chordata; class Amphibia; order Anura; family Ascaphidae; genus Ascaphus; species Ascaphus truei. Next base: position 350,827,966 of record NC_134483.1, read on the forward strand.
CTGGCTGAAGCCCGCTGATGTAAGAGCATAGGGAGGGGCAAATTGAACTTGACCCAGGACTGTGCCATTGCTCCTCCCGGGGAGAGTGCCCTAAACGTGCCCCTAGAGACTTTGGTGCTGGCCCCTTGTCACCGGAGGCCCCAGTCCCTGAGTCATCTGCCCCGCATTCCCCAGCCAACACCAGTCCCAAGGTGCGACCCTTGACCCCCAGGCCCTCTTCACCTGGAAGCCCCGTGGCTCCCTATGGACAATATGATTTTATGTCTGTTATGCAATTGGAAGGGTCTGTGCATTGGGGGGATTGTGATGATGAGGGGATAAGTTCAATGCAATCTGAAAATGTTTTGTCTCCTGTCATAGAGGAGGCAGAAGGGACCCCTGTATGGGTAGGTCCTATATTCTGGGTGCTGCCGGGTACTGCTACTGACAGAAGCTTGGTGAAATTTAGTAGAGCAGCCCGAGTAATAGTTCATAGGTTCAAAAAGATGGGCTATGAGTTCCCATATCTACCTAATGATACTGGGAGAATGATCAGGAAGCCTGCTCATTACTATTAATGTGTTCTATTACTGCTGTAGTAGAAATGGTTCTGTTTAGTTAGTCACTGTATTGCCATGTATCTGTGTCCATGCAGTAGTGAGTATGTCAGTTCTGTCAAGCTGGAGTGCATAGGAGTTATTGCATTTCAGCTCATGTAATTTACAGGTGTTGCTCAGCAAGGTAAGGGTTATACCTGCTGCAGTCCAAGCCGGGACGGTTGGAGTTTTACCAGAGGGAGTATATAGCCTGGCCTTCGGCAGCTATAGCTAATTCTGGGCCTTTCCTCTGTCAGTCCTGATTCTCTCCTAGGAAAAAGACACTTTTAAAAGTGCCTTTTACACGCAGGTCTGCAACATTTCTGTGCAAAACTTTGTCTTTACTTCAACACCACATAGATAGTATATTAATCAAGAAAGGCGTTTTTTAATATCCAAATCTGGAACTGTGGATAACTAATGAACATAAATCTCTTTCAAAATTTAGATATTTTTTTTATACTATACCAATTGTATTTGGCACACCAGCTGTAATGTAAAATAAATATAGCCTGGCCTTCGGCAGCTATAGCTAATTCTGGGCCTTTCCTCTGTCAGTCCTGTTAGAACAGGCAGTGGAAAGGTTAATTCCTCCAGTTGGTCTGTTTTGCATTTCAGCTCTGAGTATGTAGCAATATTCAGGGGCAGACCTAAGCAACATTTGAATGTGTTAATCCAAAGGGTGGATATGGGTTGGAACACCCCCTGATGTGTGTGTGAGCCAATCGGTATCCAGCTTTGAGTTGTAATGATTCAAAGCTAGAAACACTCCCTGAGGATATTCAAATTGAGACATATTCCCAAATTCAGTTAGTGATCAGGAGTCTTCAGAGAGATAGCAAGCCAAGAAGAGTTCTCTCCCTCCTGCCCCACCTGGGTGAGGAGGGAGGGGAAGTTGCAGAAATGCAGAGAGCCAGATCAGGCCTATGATGTTCTGCTGTATGCTGTGTATGCTGCTCTGAATAAAGAACCACAGAAAGAAGCTGCTGTGTGTGTGTATCACTGTTCCTGGTGTGAGGAGAATGGAGTGTCAGTGGGGGTCTCTCCTCTGGAGACCCCAGGGGATCCCTGCTGGCTGGAGGCACTGCACCACCCAGAGAGAGCAAGGTAACCTGTCCCACACCACCTCCTGTCCCTGTCCTGGTTCTCCCCACAACACCGCGGAGCCCTCAGCCCTCCTGTTTACCAGCAGGTCACAGCACCCAGACCACTCAGAGTGACCAGAAGGAGTGTACCCCCCAATCTCATGTCGGGTGGGGTACCATAGAAGGGTTACATAAACAATATATTATAATGGTATTAAGTAACCTTTCCCTTGGGATGTATGTGAGTGCATATAAATAGAAGTAAACTTCTGTTTAGTTATATATCTGAGAGCATACAGATGTATCCAGATTTACTTTTTTCGGTGCCACGATTGCGGCGCCAAAAACAGAAAAGATTAACGCAGTATTAATCCTTTGTTTGCTTTAGTGCAATAACCCCCATACAGTACCTCTTCTCGGTTCTCGCCTGTTCAGTCCACTTGATGAGCGAACGGAGAGTACGTACACTATGGGGGTTTCACTCCACTCCTCGGGCTCTGCTACAAATTGTCTAGCACTCTCCAAGCCCCTTGATGATACAGATGACCGATTATGGGTTTCATCATCATGAGAGGAAATACTATAGGACCATATTCAGGCATCTACGTCATCGAGGGGGTTAGTCAATGCCAGACAGTGTTAAATGTTCTGTCCAACCCCTTTGATGACATACTGTATATGACCGAATATGGTCCTATAGTGTTCCCCTCATAATGTAGATACCCATATTCGGTCATCTACATCAGGGGTGCGAAAAGTTTTGGCCCTTGCACCCCCTGCTTGTCAGCCCCGGTGCTCACGCCCCCCAAGCTGGTATCGAGCGTTGAATGATGCCGCGGGGTCATGTGATGTCACGTTGACATGGCGATGCATCGCCTGAAGCCGTTGGAGAGAAGGTAAGTGAGTAATACAGAGGCCTCATGCCCTCCTGGGCATTTAATTTAAATGCCGTGGGGAAGAGCACAGGATCTCTGTAACAGTCACACCCCCAAAAAATTATCATGCCCCCCAGTTTGTGCACCCCTGATCTACATCATCAAAGGTGTTGGATAGTGCAGGAGCCAGGAGAGTCAGTGGTGGCAATGGCTGCAGGCAGCTGGAGCAGGGAGAAAAGAGACCTGCAGTGCATGGAGCAGAGAGAGAGGAGGTTAGAGGGAATCAGGTATTGGGGCCAGCGTGATGGCTGACTAACACTGAAGGGGTCCTACTCAGAAGCATGACCCCCCCCCTTCTCCTGGGTCGCAGCATCACAGAATTCTTGTTTGTCTGTGGTGCCAAGGACAGTAAGCCTGACTACATCTGTAATACCCCTTTTTCTAAAGAGTATAGGGAAAAGTTTTCTGTGGATATGGAATGGCATTAGCAGATTGCAAAAATATTTTACTATCAGTGAAGTGCCAGTAGGTATACCCTTGAAATAAAGTCAGGATGACAGCTATGGGGCTTATGAGTCAATGCAGTGAAAACTGTGCTTAGATGTATGTAAGAACAGTTTCTTACAGCTGATGCGGAATTTTAGACTTGCCCCACTTTAGATATGGCAAATAAAAGGGGAAAATAATGATGCAGAGTACGCAGAATTAATTAAATCTCATAATCTTAAAATCAGTGTGTCATGTAACTCCTCCCAAACTCCTCTTACTGACCAATTGTTTTTATACATGGATGTACTATGAGTCTTAGGATAGTATTGCCTGAATAATTTTTTCTTCAAAATAACAAGCTCATCTAACCCACTTGAACACACAGATCTAAATAGCCAACACCAAAATGCATGTGTGAATTTCAAATTATCATTGTTCTCCATGGCACACTCTTCTCTGTATGTGTCAATTATGTCCTCCATCTTCAGTCTAGTACAGTGGTCTGCATCCTCTCAAGGAAGAAGAGCCAATTTATAAAAAATGTTTGCCACCGTGCCTGATGTCTCCCCAGCTGCTCGCGTAAATCTCTCCGGCATGAGTGTCCAGAGTGAGACAGTACAGGAGAGAGGCCGGCCAGCAGCGGGGGAGACTTCGGGCTCTGCGGCAACAAGAGGCTCGACCCGCGCCGGCTGGGCCCCCCTTCAGCCACTCGCAGGATAGTGAGGGAGGGAGGCAGCAGCTGGAGGTCAGCAACCTGCAGAGAGATGCAAGTAGGAGCGGAAAAAGTCACATGCGGCTTGGGAGCCATATGTTGCCGACCCCTGGTTTTGTATAACTGAATGCACGTACTCTGTCTTCATCTCTGCTGGATTGCCTACCAGCATTGACTGCGGATTCTGATCATTTAGACCATTCTAATTATGTATTACAGTATGAAACATGGGCATCCATCTCATCTCCCACCCCGCGGGCAGACACAGGGACCTGGGGGGAAGTGGAGACCAGGGGGGGAAGGGGGGAACACCACTGCTACCATCTCCCACCCCTCGGGCAGACACGGGGACCGGGGGGGGGAGGGAAGCGGGGACCGGGGGTGAAGGGGGGGAACTCCCCCGCTACAATCTCTGTATATATATATAGATATATATATATAGATATATACAGGATATATATCTATATATATATAGCCCTCTTTCCCCCTAGGTTAAAGAGTCTATGGGTGCTGGCTTTACCTGTTTGCTCACGGAGATCCCAAACCTCCGCCAAAGGGGAGCCCGGGGTGATACAACAATACAACTCCATACAGCGCCTCCACCTGGGAGGGATCCCAACGTAGAGGGAGGAGCCCCTCACAGGAACCACAATACTGATATTCACACACAGTATATGATAAGAATAACCTTTACTAAAGAACATGCAAATAAACAGTGTTAAGCGGATAATAACTTTACTGGTTACAGCTACACCTTCGCCTTGCAGGGCTTTATCCCTTCACCGTGTAACCCACACCGTGTAACCCACACCGTGTCCACCGTACCTGAGGTGTCCTCAGGCACCCAACCACCCTGGTGTCCACAAGAATAACAGCCCCATCCCTTGTATGTGGTCAGCGCTGCCACTATGTATGTACTCTATTGGTGCACTTATGATATAGGAGACTGATGAACAATGGGATCCGCCGATCCAGTGATGATCCTCCACGACGAGTCCGCCTCTGTGTAGGGTGGTATCCCGCGGGATCGTCCCACACGATGATAGTCCTGTGGGACGAACTCCTGGTTCTGATGATCTGGTCCCAAACCACCGCTCTCCAATGCTGCACAATGTCACAACTGTGTCCCTGGCATAAACAGCTAATGGGGCAGTGTCCCTGGGCCTGTGCCTGTCGCTGTCACACTCTTACCAGGGGAGTGGGGGCCTAGCTGGGGCCAAGGGGGAAGTCCGGCCTAGTACAGGAGTCACAGACCCCTGCACACCTACACCCTCCCTTGTCTGTGTCCCAGCTCCGACTGAGTCTCAGCTCTCAGAGCGCCAAAACCTCTTCCTGGCTGCCCATGATCCTGGCAGCCCTATTGGCCGGTTGCGCCCATGTGACTGCATGCCTCTATGCATGCTTGGGCTGTAGTCCCTGCGGAGCCTCTTCTCTACTGCCGCCGCATGCGCCAAGTGTACTGCCGCAACTTGTAATGCTGCTGGCTGACATCCTGCGCACGTGCGAGCCCTGCGCAAGATGGCGGCACCCTGCTGAGTGATCCGCCGTAGCCTCCGGCCAACCCGTCACCCGCTGTACAGCCCGCAACACCATCTCCGCACAGAAGGCAAGGGGGAGGGGGGGGCGGGGAACAGGAGGACCGGGGAGCCATGGGGGACCTGGCTACATATATATATATATATATATATATATATATATATATATATATATATATATATATATATATACTGTATATATTTTCACACACACAAACATCCAGGAACCTCAGCAGGGGCAGAATTAGAACCGTTGGGCCTTATGTGATGACAGATGAAGTCAATCCAGGTGGGGATTACAGAAGTTGGGCCCGACTTCTGGTGGTGCCTAGCTTCTATGTTAGGATCACCTGCGTGGTCTCCCCCTTATGCTGCTGCCACCAGGTAAGGCCCTACACCATGTATAAGGCCCAGGAAGGAGGTGAGGAGAGAGGAAGGCCTTTATAAATGCCAAAACTCTGTTCCTGCTGCTAAAATAAATGCAAGTACAGCGTTCCGGTATGTGGAGGATTGGCCCGTAAACGTGGGGGCCCTAGTGCAGCCGAACCGACTTCACCTATGGTAGTTCCTCCATTGGACCTCAGAAAACTCCACAAAGGAAGAGGTTAATATGTTAATTCGCCTATATTATATATACTGTAGCTAACTAACTAATAGATCAATACAGTATACCTAAAACTGGTCAAACTGGAACGTAGTTGAAACATAATAATATACAAAGAGCAGCTGATTTTTAAAGCCGATATGCAGAACTTTTACTCATTCTTTTTGTGAAAATAGAGACTATGTGGTCCCTTGCCTAGAAAATAATGAGCAGGGTTAAAGAAGCACACATACACTCATACACTGTTTGAATAGTCTGGCCCTATTGCCTCCTTCTACACTACTGTTGGCAGCACTATCATACACCCTGTATCACAAGACCGCTGACTACTGTAGGTGTCACAATTGATTTCTCCTCCCTCACATTCTCCTCTCACATTCACAATATACCTAAAACCTGCTGTTTTTTCCTCCGGAACATTGCAAAGAAACGCCCTTTCCTCTGTCCCTCTACTGCTAAAACTCTAACGCAGGCCATTATTCTCTCTCGTCACGACTATTATAACCTTCTACTTTGTGGCCTTCCTGCCTCTCACCTGTCTCCCCTGTCTCCCTTTCAATCTATCCTAAACGCTGCTGCTAGAATCACTTTACTCTCTCCTAAATCTGTCTCAGCGCCTCTACTGCTGAAATATCTCTCCTGGCTTCCTATCAAATCCTGTATCACAAACACAATTCTCCTCCTCACTTTTAAGGCTATACACTCTTCTGCCTCTCTTACATCTCAGCCCTAATTTCTTGCTATACACCTGCCAGACTCTTACATTCTGCTCAAGGATGTCTTTTTTCTACTCCTTTTGTATCTAAAGCCCTCTCTTGCCTAAAACCCTTCACACTGACTGCCCCACACCTCTGGAATGCCCTTCCCCTCAATATCCTCTCTAGCCACATTTAAAGCCCATCTTAAAACACACCTCTTAAACGAAACATATGAGTAGCTCTGTGTCTGATACTTTACACATCATACATCAACCTTGACCCCTTGCAGACGCACCTACCAGATTGTAAGCTCTTTGAAGCAGGGACTCCTTTTTCTAATGTTACTTTTATGTCTCAAGCGCTTATTCCCGTTATGTGTTATATTATTGTAACGGTCATATCACCCCACCCAATCGCATATACCGCGTGCGTGGAGAGAACATGCAATGTTACCAAGGGGGTGCGTGGTGCTATACCTGTTGGCTCACAGAAGGCTGAGCCTCCGCTAAGGGAACCTGGGGCAATATATTACAATACTAACGATGCAGCGCCTCCACCTGCGATGGCTCCCACCAGAGGGGAAGTAGTTCCTCGCAGGACAATACACAATGACCACACAGACAGCTCTATATAACTATTGACTTTACTACATGCAGCAACTTATCACATTACATATCAACACATGCGCCACGGCGGACGCTAACCACTCTAGGCGTCACGGCGGACGCTACCACCTCTAGGCGTCACGGCGGACGCTACCACCTCTAGGCGTCACGGCGGACGCTAACCTCCCGCAGAGTGACCCCACCCTGTGTCCAGTAACCCCCACCCAAATGTCTTGCACTCCCAAAATCATATACCAATGTCTGCATATGTATGTGTGACTGCGCAGCCACTATGTCTGGTGATAGGCCTGGTTGGTGCACATGAGTTGCCGGTTACCTGCCCGGGCTCCAGCCACGGGTACCGCGATATCACCGGAGATCCGCCCGATCCGACGTTGTCCTCCACACCGCGTTGGGTGAATTCCAGCGCGGATAATATCACCTAGTCCCAGGGTCTTTGATAGTGTTCTGAGCCCAGAACCCACCTCGCAGGGCCGCACGGCTTTAGCACTGTGTCCCTGACTAAGCTACCAATAAATGGGTCAGTGTCCCTATCTAGGGCCTGTCCCTATACTCCACAAGCTATTAAGTGGCTCAGGACCTAACTGGGGGCCTGGGGCTGCTGGCCTAATGCAGAGGGTCACTGACCCTTGCATCCACCTCTTACCCCTAGCTGGTCCGGATCCTGACTGACTTCCTCTGCAAAACCCCGCGAAAATGTATCCCTCTGGGAGCAGGGGAATCCAGCCTTCCGATTGGCTCCCTGGCGTCACATGTGTTTGCCCCTGTGCACCCTGGGGGCTGTCCTTCCCGCCTTGGGTGTGCGTGAGCTGTGTGGGGGCCTCCCGCGCTGTTTCCTGCCCTGCGCATGCGCAACAGCCTGGTAATGGCGGCGCCCTGCTTCAGCCGCCGGGCCGGTGGCAACGCGATCGCGGCCTTAGCAACGGCCCGATCGCGTCCCCGGCAACCGGCCCGCTCGCGTCCCTAGCTACCAGGGATTCCTATACCGCTCGCATCCTTGACTACCGGGCAACGCGCGGCTCGCGGGACAGAGGGAAGGGGGGTTGAGCGCGCGAGGGGGACCTGGCTACATCCTCCCCCTGGTGAAACTCCAACGTCCCCGCTTGGACCACATAACTTACTACTATACACAAACGTTATATAATAAAAATGCATAATCATACTTATATAATGAAAATTTCAACAACCAACCGTGATTTCACTATATCAGCTCTACATCAGATTGTACATTTCACTGAACATCACAATAACTGACTGTACTCTGCTGCGAGCCCACTGCTGAGCCTCATAATGGGGTGCCCCAACTTGATCATAGGTTACCCGATTTGGAGGGTACCTGACTCTTTGACCCCTACGGAGTTGTTCCTCTGCAACTCCCTCGGGGGAGTAATACACATAGTCCTGAGGCTCAGCCTCTTCCCTTGAGGGGAGAATTGTCTCTGTACAGTCTCTGTTAGACACAAAGCTCGGGCTCTGTGGATCCAAAGGCTGGCCTGTTGGTGCCACCTTAGTAGGCGTTGGCCTACGGGGCCCTTTACCCGTAGCTCCTCCGGGAGATGCCCCTTCTGTGGAATAGTCCCTTTGAGAGGGTCCCTCCATAGGGTCTTCAGGAGTTTCAGAGTGGGTCTCGTTATTTACAGTCTCTTGACCCACCTCTGATAGATCGAACTCACCGTTGAGCGGCGTGGCCAGTATCTCTGTCTCTTCATCTTCCACTTGTGGGATGGGAAGAAGATGATTACGGTGCCAGACCTTTACCCGGCCATCAGTGTCTTTGATGCGATAGACCGGGAGGCCAGGCATCTGGGATTCAATTTCATACACTCCGTCTCGCCATCGGTCGGCCAATTTGTGTTTTCCCGGGACTCCGAGGTTGCGGAGCAACACAGCATCCCCAGGACGAAGTTCCCGATATTTGACCTTATGATCATATCGTCGTTTGTTTCCTGCGTTCAGCTTAGCTGTGGACTTTTCTGCTTGTTGATAGGCCTGCTGTAAACAGTCTTTCAGTCTTTGTACGTATTTGAAATGAGTGGCATTATGTATCCCATCTGTCGAGACTCTGGGACGCACATCCACTGGCAGTCTGGCCTCACGCCCAAACATAAGGAAGTAAGGGGAGAATCCCGTTGACTCGTGTCTGGTGCAATTATACGCATGCGCTAGTCCCTCCACATGTCGACTCCATTCAGATTTTTGCGCACTCTGTAGAGTTCCGAGCATGTCCAGTAAGGTTCGATTGAATCGTTCTGGCAGCGCATCACCTTCAGGATGATACGGGGTCGTTCTTAATTTTGCAATGTTCAGCATTTTGAGCAGTTCTCTGATCAATGTGCTCTCAAAGTCTCGCCCTTGGTCGGAATGAAGGCGGTTGGGAAGACCATAGTGAACGAAGAACCTTTCCCATAGCACTTTCGCGACCGTGATAGCCTTCTGGTCTTTTGTGGGGAAGGCCTGGGCATATCGGGTGTAATGGTCCGTGATGACCAGCACGTTACCGATGCCTCGGCTATCAGGTTCGATACATAAAAAGTCCATACACACCAAGTCCATGGGACCAGAACTCTTAAGATGGGCCATGGGAGCTGCTCTAGTAGGCAACGTCTTGCGTTGAACGCATCGGGAACAACGGCGGCAGTGTTGTTCCACCGCTTCCCGCATCTTGGGCCAGAAGAACCGGTCTCGGACGAGCCCAAAGGTCTTATCTACACCGAGGTGCCCGTGTTCATCGTGTAGAGACTTCAACACCAGATATTGTAAGTTCTTAGGTAGGACTAGTTGTCTCCTATCCGGGTGGTTATGGTATTGCACCACCCGATAGAGCAAGCAATTGTCTATTTCAAATTTGTCCCATTCTCGCATGAGTAAGGCCACCAAGTCATTGGGCGCACGTTTCAGAAGGGCTGGGTTCCTTTTTTCAACGGCGTGCCGGATGATGCTAGCGACCGGATCTCGAATTTGGTAGTCTACCAGATCTTTCCACCGGAACACCTTGTCGTGCGTGAGGTACATCCCTTTTGGGTCGCAGTAGGCGGCGGGGACAGCCTGCGACTGGCATCCCAACGAATCGATCACTCGTAACTCGGAGAAGGCCACTTGGTCATTAACTATGGCTGCCGTTCTACACATAGCCCGCACTCCGGGGCCGGGAAGTTCTTCCCATTCCTCATCATCGGGAGTAGCGAGTAGTCCTGGTCTTCGGGAGAGGGCGTCCGCCCCAATATTCAATGGCCCCGGCTTATACTTCAAGGAGAAGCTGTAGTTACTGAGGGCGGCCTGCCATCGGTGGCCTGCTGCATCTAGTTTGGCCGACGTATTGATGTACGTGAGGGGGTTGTTATCCGTCCTTACCTCGAAGGTGACACCGTACAAGTAATCGTGGAGCTTCTCGGTGATCGCCCACTTGAGAGCCAGAAACTCCAACTTGTGGACGGGGTACCTCTGCTCACTGGGTGTCAAGCTGCGGCTGATGTAAGCTACCGGCCGCAGGCCCTCCGGGTGCTTCTGGTGCAGGACGGCGCCTAGTCCATTTAGACTAGCATCCACATGCAGGACGTAAGGCTGTTCGGGATCCGCATAAGCAAGTACAGGCGCTTCGGTCAGACACTTCTTCAGCTTCAGGAAGGCCTGCTCACACTCAGAGGTCCATTTGTCACCAAACGGTTGGCGGGCTGGTACAGCCTTCTTCCCGGTCTCGGAGGGGTATATCTTCAACAGATTGTTCAAGGGTTTAGCCCTGCTCGAGTACCCTTCCACGAAGCGGCGATAATACCCACAAAACCCCAGGAAGGATCGCAGCTCTGTGACGTTCTCTGGGCGAGGCCAGTTCACCACGGCCTCTACCTTGGCAGGGTCGGTGGCAATCCCTTTGGCGGACACGATGTGCCCCACGTAGGTCACCGAGGTATGGCAAAATCGGCACTTGTCTAGGGACAATTTCAACCCTTCGTTCCCCAGACGATCGATCACCTTAAACAACCGCTCTTCGTGCTCTTCCAGAGTCCTTCCGAAGACGATGATGTCGTCCAGGTACACCAGGCACTCCCGGGGAATCATGTCCCCGATAGTCTTTTCCATCAACCTTTGGAACGTAGCAGGCGCCCCACATATACCTTGGGGCATACGGGTGAATTGATAGAATCCCAGGGGGCAGACGAAAGCCGTTTTCTCCTGGTCTTCTGCCGTCATGGGCACCTGATAGTACCCGGATCGGAGGTCCAGCACGCTAAACCAGTGACTCCCATTCAGCGCATTCAGGATCTCTTCAATGCGCGGAAGGTTGTATTGATCCGGGATCGTGCGGTTGTTCAGTGTCCGATAGTCGATACACAGTCGTACGGACCCGTTCTTTTTCCGCACCACCACTATGGGCGACGCATAAGGTCCTCGTGATTCCGTCACAATCCCAGCGGTTTCCATGTCTTGGATGGCGTTCCTCACATCGTCCACATCCCGAGGGGCAAGGCGACGAGAACGTTCCCGGAACGGGGTGGCATCACTCATCCGAATGGTATGTTGGGCACTGCGGCTGCACCCCACATCCATCTCGCTCGTGGAGAACACATGTCGTCGTTGCATCAGCTGGGTGGTCAGCCGTTCTTTCCACTCTGTGGACAGTGTCGATTCGCCGAAGTTGAAGTCCAGATCGACTATCCGCTCGTGCGCGGCTGCCGCCTTCACCTGAGGTGTGGCTCCCACCGGGCTGACCGGATATATGCATCCCAACTTCTGGTCGACATCAAACTCCATCGGAAAGGGAGAGAGATTCTGCACATATACGTGGGTTCGAATAGGGATCTTAGCCGTCCATTCCCTCACTTCGGGTAGTATTCTATACCCTTGCTGAACCTCTTCTTCTTCAGGCTCACTCTCCAGCGAGAACAGTTGGTCGTTCTGGTCTCGGTCGGGATAACAACACCAGACGGCCATCTTTTGCACTCCCCCTGGTAATATGGTCGTCAGTCCTCGTTGACGATTGTAGAGGTCCCCATGACGCTCCAATGCATACACCCGGTGGCATTCTTCTCGTAAGATGGGGTCTAGGAGCGAATCGGCCAGCGGCAATTCGTTGGTCTCTCTCAAGTAGGCTCGGATTATAGCTTGCACTATGTCCGCATTGGTTCCCAAGATGATTGGGTACTTGCAATGGTCTTGGGGCTCCGGGCATACCATGGCCGCTACCTGCATGGGGTGCTTCTTGCCGGTGTTCAGTTGGAGTATGTCCAATTGGACCTTTACAATCCCATCGATGGGGTAGTCTTCATTACTTAACCCCCTAACCTTCATATGTTCGGGCGGCCTTAGTGGGCAGTGTTGAAGGTGCTGATCATAGAACCTGCGATATATTATGGTTACTTGTGACCCTGTGTCCAATAGGGCCGAGGCGTATATCCCTTCTAGTACCACGGGCACGATGGCCGCAGGGCCCACTTGACTGCAAGCTTCACCGGGTGAGGCGTCATCACTGGGGCCGGCGTCAGAAGGGGCATTCGGGGTTCCAGAATGAGGGAGTTCGAGGTCAGCTTCTGCCATTGGTACACTGCAGACCATAGATCGGGCTGTTTTTCCTCTATCGGAAGGGTGTTCCTCAGGGTGACCTTCCTTTTCTGGGCAGTTACGGCTTACGTGGCCCTTCTTGCCGCAGTTATAGCATACCACCGGGCGGCTTTCCGGGCGACTCGTGGACGGGGAAGGTGGTCGGTCGGGGGGTCTTGGTTTGTACCCCTTGGACAAGGCAGCAGACTCTTCCCTCTTTTCCGTAGGGCTCTTTCCTCTGGAGGCAGAGGAGCTCTTAGGGGTAGCGGTGGAGTGCAGCATAACATGAGCTTCCTGTAGTTTCACTTGCCTCAGCAACTCGGTGAACTTGTAGGGGCCCCCGTCCATTATCTTGCTGCGGAGCATGTTGGCTATGGGGTGAGTGGGGCTTGATCCCCGCAGATACTGCTTATGGAGAGCTTCATCCATCCCCAAGGCGGAGACCAGCTTACGATTGAGTAGGACCCCGAGGACCAGCTGTAGGCGGTGGATGAAGGCCGACAGGTCCTCTCCTTCCTTCTGATAAAGACGGAAGTACTTCGTCCAGAGCGCTCCTTCGTCTTCTGCTAGTCCGTACGCCTCCAACAGGAACGCCACCATTTCCGACGCTGTCAACTCTGGGTGTTGGTCCCTGTGGATGGTCAACATAGTAGACGCAGGGGGTCTGAGGCATTCCATAATACGCTGCCGCTTTACAGTGTCAGTGCACGACCACTCCTCTACTACTTTTACTGCATTCTCCCTCCACAGGTCTATTCCGTCTTCCCCCTGGGGTATTGGAAGTACTCCAGAGAAGGCCTTAAGCTTCCTATAACTTTGAGACTGGGAGGCCACAGTGAGGGCTTCTACGAATTGGGGTAGCGTCACCCCCATTATGGAACCTTCGTTCGTTGCTCTCTCACCGATAGGCCGGAAGTTTACCTCGCGGGGTACGGTGTCGGGTGGAGAGGGGGGACTGTCAGCCCAACTACTGGCGTCCGGAAGGGCGCTTGGGGTAAAGGAGACTTTGGGATGGGGACGGTCAACCCGGTTTGGGGTACTGGACACGGGGGTAAGTGGCGTCCAGGTACTGGTGGATGGTTCGTCGGGATCTTGAGGAGGGGCTCTGAGCGAGAACATTTCCCGTATTACTGGCAAGTCCGAGTATATAAGGGGGTAGCCTTCTGGTGGGCACTCGGGGGCTACTAGAATATTCGGGGCCGCTTCAGGGCCTATGTCCCGGCATACGGTGAATAGTAGTGCACTCAAATGATAAGTAGAGTCGAACACCCTGCCACGGTACCATATTCTATTTGCGCCTAAGAGCTTGCTCAGTGAGTTCCGGATGTCAGTTTCAGGCACTAACGCCGGGACGTTCCCTACTGCAACCACGTGTCTAGGTGGTTCACGGACGGTGGTGGCCCACGCGTGGACCTCTTGGCGTGAGGGGATTACCATGATGCTGATTTTTGGTTCTGAATAGGGCACCCCAGGTCTAGCCTCTCAGCAGCGCCTCCAAATGTAACGGTCATATCACCCCACCCAATCGCATATACCGCGTGCGTGGAGAGAACATGCAATGTTACCAAGGGGGTGCGTGGTGCTATACCTGTTGGCTCACAGAAGGCTGAGCCTCCGCTAAGGGAACCTGGGGCAATATATTACAATACTAACGATGCAGCGCCTCCACCTGCGATGGCTCCCACCAGAGGGGAAGTAGTTCCTCGCAGGACAATACACAATGACCACACAGACAGCTCTATATAACTATTGACTTTACTACATGCAGCAACTTATCACATTACATATCAACACATGCGCCACGGCGGACGCTAACCACTCTAGGCGTCACGGCGGACGCTACCACCTCTAGGCGTCACGGCGGACGCTACCACCTCTAGGCGTCACGGCGGACGCTAACCTCCCGCAGAGTGACCCCACCCTGTGTCCAGTAACCCCCACCCAAATGTCTTGCACTCCCAAAATCATATACCAATGTCTGCATATGTATGTGTGACTGCGCAGCCACTATGTCTGGTGATAGGCCTGGTTGGTGCACATGAGTTGCCGGTTACCTGCCCGGGCTCCAGCCACGGGTACCGCGATATCACCGGAGATCCGCCCGATCCGACGTTGTCCTCCACACCGCGTTGGGTGAATTCCAGCGCGGATAATATCACCTAGTCCCAGGGTCTTTGATAGTGTTCTGAGCCCAGAACCCACCTCGCAGGGCCGCACGGCTTTAGCACTGTGTCCCTGACTAAGCTACCAATAAATGGGTCAGTGTCCCTATCTAGGGCCTGTCCCTATACTCCACAAGCTATTAAGTGGCTCAGGACCTAACTGGGGGCCTGGGGCTGCTGGCCTAATGCAGAGGGTCACTGACCCTTGCATCCACCTCTTACCCCTAGCTGGTCCGGATCCTGACTGACTTCCTCTGCAAAACCCCGCGAAAATGTATCCCTCTGGGAGCAGGGGAATCCAGCCTTCCGATTGGCTCCCTGGCGTCACATGTGTTTGCCCCTGTGCACCCTGGGGGCTGTCCTTCCCGCCTTGGGTGTGCGTGAGCTGTGTGGGGGCCTCCCGCGCTGTTTCCTGCCCTGCGCATGCGCAACAGCCTGGTAATGGCGGCGCCCTGCTTCAGCCGCCGGGCCGGTGGCAACGCGATCGCGGCCTTAGCAACGGCCCGATCGCGTCCCCGGCAACCGGCCCGCTCGCGTCCCTAGCTACCAGGGATTCCTATACCGCTCGCATCCTTGACTACCGGGCAACGCGCGGCTCGCGGGACAGAGGGAAGGGGGGTTGAGCGCGCGAGGGGGACCTGGCTACATCCTCCCCCTGGTGAAACTCCAACGTCCCCGCTTGGACCACATAACTTACTACTATACACAAACGTTATATAATAAAAATGCATAATCATACTTATATAATGAAAATTTCAACAACCAACCGTGATTTCACTATATCAGCTCTACATCAGATTGTACATTTCACTGAACATCACAATAACTGACTGTACTCTGCTGCGAGCCCACTGCTGAGCCTCATAATGGGGTGCCCCAACTTGATCATAGGTTACCCGATTTGGAGGGTACCTGACTCTTTGACCCCTACGGAGTTGTTCCTCTGCAACTCCCTCGGGGGAGTAATACACATAGTCCTGAGGCTCAGCCTCTTCCCTTGAGGGGAGAATTGTCTCTGTACAGTCTCTGTTAGACACAAAGCTCGGGCTCTGTGGATCCAAAGGCTGGCCTGTTGGTGCCACCTTAGTAGGCGTTGGCCTACGGGGCCCTTTACCCGTAGCTCCTCCGGGAGATGCCCCTTCTGTGGAATAGTCCCTTTGAGAGGGTCCCTCCATAGGGTCTTCAGGAGTTTCAGAGTGGGTCTCGTTATTTACAGTCTCTTGACCCACCTCTGATAGATCGAACTCACCGTTGAGCGGCGTGGCCAGTATCTCTGTCTCTTCATCTTCCACTTGTGGGATGGGAAGAAGATGATTACGGTGCCAGACCTTTACCCGGCCATCAGTGTCTTTGATGCGATAGACCGGGAGGCCAGGCATCTGGGATTCAATTTCATACACTCCGTCTCGCCATCGGTCGGCCAATTTGTGTTTTCCCGGGACTCCGAGGTTGCGGAGCAACACAGCATCCCCAGGACGAAGTTCCCGATATTTGACCTTATGATCATATCGTCGTTTGTTTCCTGCGTTCAGCTTAGCTGTGGACTTTTCTGCTTGTTGATAGGCCTGCTGTAAACAGTCTTTCAGTCTTTGTACGTATTTGAAATGAGTGGCATTATGTATCCCATCTGTCGAGACTCTGGGACGCACATCCACTGGCAGTCTGGCCTCACGCCCAAACATAAGGAAGTAAGGGGAGAATCCCGTTGACTCGTGTCTGGTGCAATTATACGCATGCGCTAGTCCCTCCACATGTCGACTCCATTCAGATTTTTGCGCACTCTGTAGAGTTCCGAGCATGTCCAGTAAGGTTCGATTGAATCGTTCTGGCAGCGCATCACCTTCAGGATGATACGGGGTCGTTCTTAATTTTGCAATGTTCAGCATTTTGAGCAGTTCTCTGATCAATGTGCTCTCAAAGTCTCGCCCTTGGTCGGAATGAAGGCGGTTGGGAAGACCATAGTGAACGAAGAACCTTTCCCATAGCACTTTCGCGACCGTGATAGCCTTCTGGTCTTTTGTGGGGAAGGCCTGGGCATATCGGGTGTAATGGTCCGTGATGACCAGCACGTTACCGATGCCTCGGCTATCAGGTTCGATACATAAAAAGTCCATACACACCAAGTCCATGGGACCAGAACTCTTAAGATGGGCCATGGGAGCTGCTCTAGTAGGCAACGTCTTGCGTTGAACGCATCGGGAACAACGGCGGCAGTGTTGTTCCACCGCTTCCCGCATCTTGGGCCAGAAGAACCGGTCTCGGACGAGCCCAAAGGTCTTATCTACACCGAGGTGCCCGTGTTCATCGTGTAGAGACTTCAACACCAGATATTGTAAGTTCTTAGGTAGGACTAGTTGTCTCCTATCCGGGTGGTTATGGTATTGCACCACCCGATAGAGCAAGCAATTGTCTATTTCAAATTTGTCCCATTCTCGCATGAGTAAGGCCACCAAGTCATTGGGCGCACGTTTCAGAAGGGCTGGGTTCCTTTTTTCAACGGCGTGCCGGATGATGCTAGCGACCGGATCTCGAATTTGGTAGTCTACCAGATCTTTCCACCGGAACACCTTGTCGTGCGTGAGGTACATCCCTTTTGGGTCGCAGTAGGCGGCGGGGACAGCCTGCGACTGGCATCCCAACGAATCGATCACTCGTAACTCGGAGAAGGCCACTTGGTCATTAACTATGGCTGCCGTTCTACACATAGCCCGCACTCCGGGGCCGGGAAGTTCTTCCCATTCCTCATCATCGGGAGTAGCGAGTAGTCCTGGTCTTCGGGAGAGGGCGTCCGCCCCAATATTCAATGGCCCCGGCTTATACTTCAAGGAGAAGCTGTAGTTACTGAGGGCGGCCTGCCATCGGTGGCCTGCTGCATCTAGTTTGGCCGACGTATTGATGTACGTGAGGGGGTTGTTATCCGTCCTTACCTCGAAGGTGACACCGTACAAGTAATCGTGGAGCTTCTCGGTGATCGCCCACTTGAGAGCCAGAAACTCCAACTTGTGGACGGGGTACCTCTGCTCACTGGGTGTCAAGCTGCGGCTGATGTAAGCTACCGGCCGCAGGCCCTCCGGGTGCTTCTGGTGCAGGACGGCGCCTAGTCCATTTAGACTAGCATCCACATGCAGGACGTAAGGCTGTTCGGGATCCGCATAAGCAAGTACAGGCGCTTCGGTCAGACACTTCTTCAGCTTCAGGAAGGCCTGCTCACACTCAGAGGTCCATTTGTCACCAAACGGTTGGCGGGCTGGTACAGCCTTCTTCCCGGTCTCGGAGGGGTATATCTTCAACAGATTGTTCAAGGGTTTAGCCCTGCTCGAGTACCCTTCCACGAAGCGGCGATAATACCCACAAAACCCCAGGAAGGATCGCAGCTCTGTGACGTTCTCTGGGCGAGGCCAGTTCACCACGGCCTCTACCTTGGCAGGGTCGGTGGCAATCCCTTTGGCGGACACGATGTGCCCCACGTAGGTCACCGAGGTATGGCAAAATCGGCACTTGTCTAGGGACAATTTCAACCCTTCGTTCCCCAGACGATCGATCACCTTAAACAACCGCTCTTCGTGCTCTTCCAGAGTCCTTCCGAAGACGATGATGTCGTCCAGGTACACCAGGCACTCCCGGGGAATCATGTCCCCGATAGTCTTTTCCATCAACCTTTGGAACGTAGCAGGCGCCCCACATATACCTTGGGGCATACGGGTGAATTGATAGAATCCCAGGGGGCAGACGAAAGCCGTTTTCTCCTGGTCTTCTGCCGTCATGGGCACCTGATAGTACCCGGATCGGAGGTCCAGCACGCTAAACCAGTGACTCCCATTCAGCGCATTCAGGATCTCTTCAATGCGCGGAAGGTTGTATTGATCCGGGATCGTGCGGTTGTTCAGTTTCCGATAGTCGATACACAGTCGTACGGACCCGTTCTTTTTCCGCACCACCACTATGGGCGACGCATACGGTCCTCGTGATTCCGTCACAATCCCAGCGGTTTCCATGTCTTGGATGGCGTTCCTCACATCGTCCACATCCCGAGGGGCAAGGCGACGAGAACGTTCCCGGAACGGGGTGGCATCACTCATCCGAATGGTATGTTGGGCACTGCGGCTGCACCCCACATCCATCTCGCTCGTGGAGAACACATGTCGTCGTTGCATCAGCTGGGTGGTCAGCCGTTCTTTCCACTCTGTGGACAGTGTCGATTCGCCGAAGTTGAAGTCCAGATCGACTATCCGCTCGTGCGCGGCTGCCGCCTTCACCTGAGGTGTGGCTCCCACCGGGCTGACCGGATATATGCATCCCAACTTCTGGTCGACATCAAACTCCATCGGAAAGGGAGAGAGATTCTGCACATATACGTGGGTTCGAATAGGGATCTTAGCCGTCCATTCCCTCACTTCGGGTAGTATTCTATACCCTTGCTGAACCTCTTCTTCTTCAGGCTCACTCTCCAGCGAGAACAGTTGGTCGTTCTGGTCTCGGTCGGGATAACAACACCAGACGGCCATCTTTTGCACTCCCCCTGGTAATATGGTCGTCAGTCCTCGTTGACGATTGTAGAGGTCCCCATGACGCTCCAATGCATACACCCGGTGGCATTCTTCTCGTAAGATGGGGTCTAGGCTGTTTTTCCAACTCATTTTTATGTGACACCCTTTTCTGTTTGCAAAAGTATATTCATTAACTTTTCTATTTCATTATATTGCCATGAGTGAGCACAGTCTTTGCCAGATTGACAGGTTTCTCACTGACCTTTCACTTTTGTATTGGGTCTTATAGCTGAAATCTCAATTGCTTTCTTGCATCACAAGTGTCAGTGTCTAAGCTCCAGTGAAGCAATTCCAATAATTACACTCTGAAAAAAATGCCTCAAACCAAATGGCAATGTCTTTATCTACTCTGTTTTACTTTTCTCAGGATAAAAAAACTATTCTGTAGTTTCCTCTCATAGAAGTGATGAGTTTACAGCCTGTTTGAAATACTGTTTTTAATATGATTTTAAAGCACCAAAACATGTGAAATCATATATTTTTTAAATAAATAAATTCTGTGTTGTTAGATAATAGAGACCTGTTTTTTTCTTTCAATTCAACTCTTAATGCCATTTTTAATGACTTTTCATATACTGATCATCCTTTGAGTTCTATAGCAGGGTTAGCACACCTTCTGAGCAGAGCAAGATCATTGTAACTCTTTCCTTGTGATAATTTCTAGCCAATATCCCCAGCAGTTTGAGCTGTAACTATAACAATAGTCAATGTTACCGTAGTAATATAAGCATACATTGTAGCTGCTGAGTTAGGCTGCATCCATAGAAGGGCAGACCGCGCTGACGCGTCCGCACGCTGCACGATCAGATTGCCTAAAGGCAGTGATCGCGTCTATATAGTGTGCGTGCGCATGCGCGATAGGGCGGTCACATGAGCGGTTCGCCCAATGAGGGCGAAGCAGCTCTGTGACATCACTGGCCCGCCCATTGATACACCCCGGACGGCGTGCGAACGAAGGCTAGGAAAAGCACCCGCTTTCCCTCAGCCTCCGCACTCCTCCACACGGCTGCTGTGTCTATGGACGCAGCCTTACTCTGACTGCAGGATTGATTGGAACTGAAAGGCAGCCATTTAGCTAGGCACACACTCAGGATTTATACAGATTTATAACAGGAGCCCCAAACGATTTTCAGCTCTTGTAAGAATGTAGAATCATACATTGTCACATGCTTGACATATAAAAATAAGAAGAAAAAAAAAGAGGGGGGGGGTGGTGTAGTATTTTTGCTTTAAGAAACATTTGAGAGGAAAAATTGAATTCTCATCGTTCATGCCTTCTCCTAATTGGAGGGCTGCTGCTTTCAATTTTTCTGTGAAATATTGAAATTATATTCAAAATTATCCCCAGCAGTGGATGTGTATTTCCAGTTTGACCTCTACCATATTTTTAATGAGGTCACCATTTCTATTAGTGATTATTGTATCTAAATGTTATGGCTATATTTGACCAAAGATATCATACAGACACAGATGTATCGGTCACTATTGTACTCAGTGTAGGAAGGTGTCGTGATTTAAGAATCCATTTGATCTATGTTGTATAAAACTTGGTCATTATAATTAGGATTTTTGAGTGTTGAGTTGAGTTTTAAGACAGTTAAATTAGTATGACAAAAGCATCTTTAGAAAGTAGGAATATTTATAGGATAATAAAGATGGTTTTAAGATACTAGTAGTTATTAATCAGTCTATAATAAGGAAAGTTTTTCAGAACAGAGATTGAGCATGAGTTGGCATCAAGGATTTCTGGGAGATAAAATATAGGGAAACATTGTTCTACCATGAATGTCTAAAAGATAACTGCTAAAGGTAAAAACAAGTTTTCTTGCTGTCTATTAATATTAATATTAATTGCTATGCATAATTTGACTGATCGTGAGAAAAAGGAGTAACTGCCTCATGTTGCTGATTATAGGAAAAAGGGTATTAAGGTTTCGCTTAGACATAGTGAGAACAGAACTAGGAAATAACTTCCTGTTGTTTAGTTATCCACTCTGAACCTGTATGCCTGTAATATGCGTTCTGCCTCTGAAGAATAAACAATTATTGGAACAAAGATACCTGCCTCAATCTTGAAGTATCAAAAGGACCATTTTCACCCGGTAATGTACTAATCGATCATTAATGATGCAATCTTCGCCATGGCTTTTGGTTCACTAATGGCACTTTGATTGGAGCCACAAGGATTATATTGAATTATGTATTCTCCACCCCAAACACATTAACGTATATACTATAAAAGCCACTACATCTGTGTGTGATATGTTTAGCAGATATTGCCATGATATATAGATTACATCTTTTATAGGGTGAAAAACAATAGACATATCATTGGTCCTTAGACCAAAGTTAACTAGTTGTACTGTAGTGATGTTTAATAAATTAATGTAAAAAAGGGTACCTTCAAAAATAAGACATATATGTATTTTTAAGTTGTTGGTAAATGTTTAGGCTCAGATTTACTAAGTAGTCTTTTGCCATAAGGCACAGGTAGCAAAATGGCAGTGCACTGCCAAAAAGACCAGGAGGAGGCTCACCGTTGCAGCAGCAAGAATTTATTACATAAAAAAGACTGCACTAAATGTCCCCCCTAAGCCACAGCAAAAGTCCACCAACGCGTTTCGGGCTCTATGCCCTTTCTCAAGGTGTCATTTTGCCATAAGGCACATTCAGCAGCTGTAAGATACTCTTGAAAATGTAGTCGAAATGCAGAAAGTTGATGCCATACGGAAAGTACCATGAAATGTGGGTTTTGCTAGAGAGAGAGAGAGAACTAAACACACCTGGGATATATGCTAATTTCAATCATTTTAATATACTTTGCCTATTCAAATAGCATATTTGCCAGGTTCATATGCAGCGGCCGTTATTCGAACACTTCACGCGTTGTATACCTCGGAATATCCATGTGATGGCGCGGGATTTCTTCCACCTGTACCGCCTTTAGACGCGAGCGCAGGCGAGTGCAGAAAATTGCATTTTAGTGTTCTGGCTTTTAAACACCTGAAATTGACACAGTAGCACAGTACTGTACATATTACAATTTATTCATTTAATTTAATTGCACACAATCCATGAAATTCAAACAAAGCAACTGCGATAAACACGTGTGCCTGGGGCGATTGGCCGTGTTAATGCCGCATGGAGTAAAGCAGCGCACACGAAAACAGCTCCGTGATTTGTTCGAATAACGTCCGCTGCATCTGTATCTCAGGTGTGTTCAGTTTGTCTCCACGTGTTATAGAAAGATGTGTTTGTATATACAAGTCACTTGATCCTCCACTGAAATAGTCTCTCTATAATAAAAACATCTTCAATTTTTAGTGGACAGAAATAAAGCTTTTAATGTAGGCACCAGAAAAATGTATCAAGATGACAAATTACAGTGCATGTATGAAACTTGCTCTTTGCGATTCTTACATCTGACACAGATTGCTTGTGCACTGAGATTAGCACTACAGAACTGGTACATATGTTTTATGACACATAGAAAGGAAAACCACTTGAAGACACAGGGGTCTACTTATCAAGGCAACTTTTCCCTTCTGCACCAGCTAGCAACTTTAGGAAGTGTCAGTTTGGAGGAGTTGTGGATGAGTTACATGACGCACAAATAATAATACATCACTTCGCATTCTTCGTCTCTTTAGGCCATTCTTTATGCCTTCTATTTGAGCCAAAACAAGTCTACCAGATCTGAAGTGGCGTAGAGTAAGTCTACAATTCGGCACCCAATGTGAGAAACTGGTTCTTCCATATTATTCAACTGGGCTTCAAGAAATTGAGCCGTGTGCTAAAACAATTATTTTTCCAAGTTAATACATAGACCTCAATCTCTTTAATACATTACAATATAATATTGCCTTGTACAAATTCTTCCCTGACTGCACTAATGACCAACTAATGACCATTCCACAAATCACTCAATGTACGTAGAGCAAAGATATTGTAAAACAATCTTCACTTGTGCATATGCATGCAACATGAAACTGAGAATTTCCAACAGCTTTTCATTATAGTACCCAACATTAAAGATATCCACTGTACATTATATTTGGGTATTGCACATGTTTATTTTCAGATACTATAGCTAACATTGTTCATTTAATGGCCTTACATTATTAAATGAACCACAACTAACAGAGGAGCATTACTGGACCTAGTAAAATAAAACAATGCAATAAACAAAGTAGTAACAACCATTCAACTGACAAACATTTTCTTAAACAGTGATCATAACATGGTTAAATTTGAAATATTAAAAAAAAAAAAAGAGAGAGAATTATATGGGATCAGCAAAAACTCTTAATTGTAGACAGGCAGGTTTTTGCTAACTAAGAAATAATGTACAATGGAGAAAGGTAGGTAGGCAGAGCAGAATCCGATGACATCCGGGCTGAATTGCAAAACATAAGAAAAATCCCAGGCATGGAGTATATCAGTCATATATATACATATATGGTTTCACCATATACATATGCTTATTACATCATTTTCATATGACTTTATATGACTTTAATCTTCTCAAAAACATAAAGAACTGCTCACAATAGTGATATAGGGGTTTGCATTTTATATTTGATAGTTTCTATTTAAATATATATGTTCTATTTTGTTTTTAACATATTTTTTATTATTGTTTGTTTTGTTTCTTACATTTTTATTAATAAAGTTTGTTTTAGAAAAAAAGTCCGCACCATGTGACCCGCCTGTCCAATGAGGATGTACGTTACGTCAGCGCGACGTCTGACGCAGACGCACACTGACGACGTCACCCTCGGCGGCATGGCGGATCAACCAGGTGTGTATAAAAATGCAGACTACACTGTGCTTTGTACACCTTGATAAAGTTCCCTTGCACGAAACGCATAGGTGCGTTTGTGAAGTCTCTGTTAGGCATTAGCTTGCAATAAATTGATCTGCTTATTTGGAGTTTTGCCTGGGATTTTTCTTATGTTTTGCAATTCAGCCTGGATGTCATCGGATTGTGCTCTGCCTACCTACCTTTCTCCATTGTGAATTACTTACCTGTGGATGCACGTCATGAACACAGTGGACGCCCCCTTGGTATACAGGTAATGGGCCATAGTGCCCTGTCATTTATCCTGTTTATACTAGATATCTTTCATATTATATACTGTCTGGGTTTATATTAGTGCACCATCGGTTGCGGTTGTCAGGTGGACATCGCTAGGTGCACACCCATTCTAGTCATCTATAATTCTTATCTGTGGACGTTGCATGAGTGTCTGGACATTTATCATCACATTTATATAGGAATATAAACCACATTGGACTATCTGAGCACCACATCCTACCGTTTTACTAAGAAATAATGTATAAGGAATAAAGTTGGATGAAGTTCTTGCAGGAAAAAAAATGCATTAGATAAAAGGGCAATCTTTAAAACACTGTTAGATGAGTACACTTAACAGTATACCCTGGGTCATAAATATAAAAGAAACAGGTCTAAATCAATGTGGTTAAATAAACAGATACAGAAAGAAATAGATGGGAAGACGCAGGCATTTAGATTGCTGAAGTCAGAAGGAACAGAAACATGATCTCAGAAAGATAAGGAATGTAAAAAAAGTTGATAAAGGTCAATCAGATTAGATATTTGTGAAACTGATTTTTTTTTATTTGAATACGTTTTTGAGAATGCTTGATAAAATTATGGTATATAAAGCACATGGCCTCAATGGCATGCACCCAAGGCTTTTTAGGGTGCTAAGTTCAGCCATAGCCAGACCATTATAGTTAATACTCAAGGACTCTATTTCCACAGGCTCAGTACCACATGATTGACATAAAGCAGACGTGTTGCCTATATTTAAAAAAGGGAGTAAGATCATAAACATGGAATAATAGACGTGAATAGAAAACCAGGTATTGGCACTGCACCGCCGCATTACAAAAGTCAGAAAGTTATCAGGACTCAAAAATGGTAAACAATATCAATTTCTATTGAACCATGATTAAAAAGAAGGCAAACGATGCTTCAACGCATTTCGCCCCACCAGGAATATTATTAAAGAGTCACAAAACATATGGTAAAACATACATATACTGTATACTAATAAAAGTACGTCATACATTATCACGTAACCACTCAGATGTCATGATGCTAGTAATCATAGGCTATAAAAAAAATTTGTGTACACTCCCAATTTAGTGATTACTATACCAAGATACATTTCCCTAGCCAATTCCAATCTGGCTTCTGCCCCAAACACTCCACCGTAACTACCCTGCTAAAAGTTTGCAATGAAATCCAGTGTGGAATGGAACACAAACAACTCACTGGTGCAATATTCCTACATTTTGCAAAGGCTTTTGAAACTGTTGATCATGCTATCCTGCTTAACAAACTCCAGTGCTCTGGAATAGGGAAGCATGTTTTAACTGGTTTCAGTCCTACCTATCAGGTAGATCCCAACATGTGTCCATCTCAGGTTCTAACTCCAACCCCTTGGATATCACATGTGGTGTCCCGCAAGGCTCTGTTCTGGGGCCTCTACTCTACTCAGTTTTCATCAATGATATTCCCACAGCTTGTACGGAAGCTTCAATACACATGTATGCAGATGACACAATCCTATATGCACACAGGCATAGCCTCTCCGAACTTTAACACATACTTCAGTCTGACTTTTTGAGACTTGAAAACTGGATTTCCCAAAACAAAGTGTTTTTAAACACTGACAAGACTGAAACAATGGTATTTAGGACCAAGACTACATTTTTTAAGCTTCCAGTGACTGAGCTCCTGATCAGAACCAATGCTAACACCACCCTAACTCCTGTTACTAGTTTTAAATACCTGGGCATATGGTTTGACTCCCACTTAACATTCGGGATGCACATTGAAATCCTGACATCCAAAACCTATGCCAAACTAGGTATACTTTATAGGAACAAATCCTCCCTAAGCCTGCTGGTCAGAAAGCGTATCGCACAGCAGATGCTAATGCCAATTATCGACTATGGAGACATAGTATACAGCTCGGCACCCCAAACCCACCTTAACAAACTTGACACCCTCTACAATTCAATATGTCGTTTTGTTCTCCAATGCAACTACAACACACATCACTGCGAAATGCTCAAAGAACTAGATTGGTCATCACTTGAGTCTAGGCGCAAAGTTCACCTTTTCTTTCTTGCCTTCAAATACTTTCTGGGCAAGCTACCCGTCTATATGAACAAGCTCCTCACCCCTACCACATGCAGCACTTATCATCTGAGGTCTGACTCCAAAAGACTGTTCATGGTCCCAAGGCTCAACAAAGTATCCAACCGCTCCTCCTTCTCTTACCGTGCCCCCAAAACTGGAACAACCTACCAGAGACTCTCACATCCACCACCAGTTTAAGTTCTTTCAAAACTAAGGCTGTCTCACATTTTAATCTTTATATCAATATCTTAATATTGACATAGATTTAGCTTCCTTTTTGAATTAATATTTTAAATTAATATTTATAGTGTCTTTTTAACAATTATTCATAGTGCATTTTTTGGTTACACATATAATTCATATCCCTCTTTAAGAAGGTCTGTTTTTTAATATATGTTTTTAATATATATTCTATATATATGTGTACAGTAATATGTTTTTAACTTATGTTATCTATATTTATGATTTTTTAATATATATATGCCTTTTATGTATATGCACTGATTTCTCTTCTTGTTTCCATTTAGATCAATCATGGGGCTCATATTGCTATATTTATATATTTTTCATTGTATAATCTTGTGATTAATGTATTTTTATTATATAATTTTACGATGTATTTTATAAACCCCCTTTTAGATTTATATAATGTTCCGTTTTGTCTTATCTAATGTTCCGTTTTGTTTAGTATAGAAGTAGGGCTGTCAGTAGTGATACACTGAGCCTATTAGATTCATTTTCGTGCCGTGACGTTATTGATCCCCTCCCCTTTTAGGGACTAATTAAGTTAGAGTCAATGCCATGTATCCCTACACCCCTGAAGAAGTCCA
The DNA here is from genome assembly GCF_040206685.1 of Ascaphus truei. Taxonomy (NCBI): domain Eukaryota; kingdom Metazoa; phylum Chordata; class Amphibia; order Anura; family Ascaphidae; genus Ascaphus; species Ascaphus truei. Next base: position 350,855,416 of record NC_134483.1, read on the forward strand.
TACCTTGGATGAAATGCGTAGGGTTTTCTACATGCGATTAGACCTTGTGTAGCAGTCAGTGTCTCATACGGACTCTCTGCTGTGACACCAGTTACTTCGCTATAGCGCTCTCCTGCTTGGATATCTTCCCCTGTGCTCATCTCCACTTAGCCAGATGATCCTCCCCCTTCTGTTGGAGATTGAGGGAGTCGGTTCGTGACGTCAGACGCCGATCGAATGCGGAAGTGGAGAGCGTGGAACAGCTGACTGGAGTCTTTTACACAGCGTCTGAACCCTGAGTGGTTAAATTGCTTTTGTTTATCCTGGAGCATGTGAGTGTGTTGGAGCCTCCTTGCTCGAATATATTTTATAATTAAACTGTGATGCACTATTTTTCTTTAATTTTTTCTATACATATGCTGCCCATTTGAGATTCCTTGTGTTTTTTCCACCTTGGAGAGGAAGTCTTGCGCTTTGTGTCCTCCCTAAGACGTTACTTTGAGTGATTGTGAAATCTCTCACACCAGCAGCATCTCCTCTTGGTGATATTTATTTGTTTTGTTTATATATATATATGTATATGTAACGGTATTTCTGGCCCGGCCTGACCCACCCAATCTCACATTGGCCCCTTGTGGTCTAACCGGTCCCTTTCCTTGCGGCACACCTCTTCTAAGGGACTACTGGTAACTGCATAACACCTGTGGCTCCAGGAGATCTGAGCCTCCGCTAGCTGGGAGCCTGGGGAAACCCTTACCATTTACCTGGTGCAGCGCCTCCACTTACCCAGGATCCCCGTTATGAAAGATAGCCCTGGGTAAGAAATACAATAACACACATATATAATACTAACACTTTACTGAACACACTTATAACACATTACATAACATCATGCTCTATCCGCATCACCTTAACCATATCACCTCAGCCCAATGTCTGGTGTTCCCACCCAGTGTCCTGTGATCACCCACACCCAATGTCTCATACTCCTACGGAGGTAGTGGGTGACTGCGCAGTCACTAAATTAGTTAAGGCCTGTTGGTGCACTTATGATACAGCGTTACCTGCCGAGCACTCCGGTGCTCGGGCCTGCAACGATCTTCACAAAGGGTCAGACGTGCGAAGCCTCCGTCTGATCCTATCCAGGTGATACTCTCCGGGAACCCCAACGAGGGTCCCACCGCTTCACGGGAACACAACCGTCTCTCGGTAACACACCGTCTCACGGGAACAGCAACCGCCGCTATCCCTATCTATCCCTAACGTGACAGGAACCCTAACCTAGGGCCTGTCCCTGATGAACCGCAACCTGGGGTGGCTTGGGGAAAACTCCTAGGGCCTGTGGAGTAATAACCTGCCCCCTCCCCTAGCTACCCAGTCCTATCTGTAACCTACTAACCACTAGATACTCCTAAAGCACCTGCAGCAGACACACCGCTCTCACCGTCAACCTGCAGGTACTCACACACGCTGCACACACTGTGCCCAGCACCTGCAGCGACACACTCACACAGCTAACATAACACACACCATATACTGGAACCCGCAGCAAATCCACTGCTTGCACGCTGTGCCTATTTGCCAGTGCGCACAGCCCTATCCGCTGTGGCACTGCCAAACTGCACCTTCCGCACCTAAGGGTAACCTCCTTATCTAGGGCCGTCCCTTTTCAGTTACCCCCTGCCCTTACCGGGAATTGGGGCCTGCCTGGGGACCTAAGGAGAACCCTTACCTGATGCAGGAGCCACGCGCTCCCTACACCCTTCCTACTCCTTCCTTCTCCTCTGCCTGACTGACTCGTGCAAAGCCCCGGAAATGTATCTATATTCCCGGGCTGAGCTTCCTCCAGCCCTATTGGCCGCAATGGAGCACCTGACCTCTGTCTCCCTATGCCTCCTTGGAATTGTAGTACCCAGGGGGCTGCCTAAGCATTGGGGGCGCGTGCGCACTTGCCCTGCGCATGCGCGAACCCCTAATGGCCGCCGCAACTTCTCTCTTCCGTGTCCTGCCCTCGCGCGATCTCTCTGGGGCTGCCTTAACTTTCTACCCCTCTCTGCGCATGCGCGATCCCTCTGGGGCCTTCCCTGCGCCTGCCTGTCCCTGCGCATGCGCGAACTAACGCGCAATGGCGGCGCCCTGCTCTCGGAGCCGCCCGGACCTCCAGGGATGCCGAGCGCTCCCTTCACTTGCCCCCACCCTCGTGAAGTGCCGGCGGGTCCGTCGCAGCCTCTGGCGGCACCCGCTACCGCACAGCACTCGCGGAGGGGGGCCAGTAAGTGAAAAAATACCTCGGGGCTACATATATATATATATATATATATATATATATATATATATATATATGTATTTTTAAGGTTTGCGCTCACTTTCCTTGCACTGTCTCACATTTTAATCTGGTTTATAACTTTTACATAAGCCTATAATATACATCTTCTTTAACTGTGCATGCAATGTATTGTATATAATGCATACCCTGTTCCTTTATGTATGTATTTTTAACCATGTATTATTTGTCATATTAACTATGTCCAGGACATACTTGAAAACGAGAAGTAACTCTCAATGTATTACTTCCTGGAAAAACATTTTTATAAATAAATAAAACAAAAAATCTATAATAAGAAGGTGTCATTACCATGGATTCACATCAACATTCAGCAAAGAATGCCTCCAAGCCCATTAGACACTGAGGGTATATGGCCAATAAAAGAACTAGAAGGAATCACGTATAAGTGCAGTTCTAGAAGGGTAATAATGCATTCAAATATATATTATAATTGTACAGGTTGTACACACTAGATATATCAAATCCAATAAGGGAACACTATATATATATATATATATATATATATATATATGTAAAAAAAAATATATATATATATATATATATATATATATATATATATATATATATATGCAAATATAGCTGTATGCTCATCTGCATGTCTTAGGCAGGTCTGCAACCCCGCCTTTCCCCATTATCACCCAGCATACAGCACTTCCACTGCAGCAAGGGATTCTGGGAAATGACATGCAAATGAGCACACAGTGTCACTTTTTGCCTCAATAACCATTTTTAACATGGTTCCCTATAGGCTTAAGCTTGCTGCATGGTCACAGCTTTGAGCACAGCCAGGGTTAAGGTGCATACCCAGAAAACCACCCACAGACAGCTGTTACGACCTTGATGGGTCTCATCAGTGTGGGGTTGATTTTACTGGGAATGCAAGAGAGGCTATGGGATAGGCTAAACCATAATACTGAGTTAAGTTATGGTGAGTAAAAAAAGTGACAAAAACCCTCCACAGGAAAGCAAATATGCAAATATAGCTGTATGCTCATCTGCATGTCTTAGGCAGGTCTGCAACCCCGCCTTTCCCCATTATCACCCAGCATACAGCACTTCCACTGCAGCAAGGGATTCTGGGAAATGACATGCAAATGAGCACACAGTGTCACTTTTTGCCTCAATAACCATTTTTAACATGGTTCCCTATAGGCTCATTTGCATGTCATTTCCCAGAATCCCTTGCTGCAGTGGAAGTGCTGTATGCTGGGTGATAATGGGGAAAGGCGGGGTTGCAGACCTGCCTAAGACATGCAGATGAGCATACAGCTATATTTGCATATTTGCTTTCCTGTGGAGGGTTTTTGTCAATTTTTTTACTCACCATAACTTAACTCAGTATTATGGTTTATATATATATATATATATATATATATATATATATATATATATATATATATATATATATATATATATATATATATATATATATATATATATATATATATATATATATATATATATATATATATATATATATATATATATATATATATATATATATATATATAGTTAGGTATGGAGATTAGCACTCACGGTTTTGTAGCAAGAGGCAGATGCTTGTCCCATAAGGAGTATGTAGACAAATGGAGACCAGGGGATCCTGATAGCCAAAAAGAGACAGCACACTGCAGGTATGGTATCAAAAAAGTCTATTCAGTAACACAAGGCCGCCGGCGGCCTTGTGTTACTGAATACACTTTTTTGATACTATACCTGCAGTGTGCTGTCTCTTTTTGGCTATCAGGACCCCCTGGTCTCCATTTGTCTATATATATATATATACAGTATATATATACAGTATATATATCAATAGAGGAAAGAGTGAATGAAAATAACAATAATAAATCCATATATACTATTTAGAAAAGGAAAATTCTACCATAACATTTCTAAAATACCCAGGGATATTTTGGTTATTAATATTAGAGATGGGTGAAATTTTCGTTGTAATTAAAATCCACTACGGATTGGCCAATTCCTTCCAGCCGCGGGTCAATTTCAAAAAGGCAGATTCATTTTTTTCATAGGCTTATCAACTTAATATAGTTCTTATGGAAGTGTGGGATATAACATTTAAATATACTTAGCATTGGCATTAGCATATGTCCCAGGGTACCTCAGGTGTGCTCCTTTTTCAGCACAGGCATCTCTCCCTAATTTATTTGGAGGGAGGTTTGAGGGAGGCTTGGGTTGATAGATATACAACTGAAGACACAACAAAATTCAAGTCATCCTCGTCCGCCAATGTGACTGGATTGGACCCAGTGACGGATTTCAAGGTATCAACTTGGATTTTTTAGTATCCTGTCTGCAAATTGAATTTAGCTAAAAACCAGCCACGGAAATCTGAGCATCGGATTGAGACAGGTTTGGCCATTAATTAAATTAAAAAGAAAATCAGTGTTAAAGAAATGGCTAAGGTCTCAATCTGTGTTAAGACCAGATGGAATTTGTGTCTTAAGGGTAAATATCCCAAAAGTTTTGCGATGATCCAGAAGTTTCATTTTATTGCCACCTCTAAAAGAAGCTGATATATGTTTAATACCTTAAAATGAAAAATTATATAGGTTAGCAAATGTGGACTGCTTAAAATGTCTAGATAAATGATTCTGAGTGTCTCCATTCCTTTTTAGTGGAACATGCTCCACAATTCAAATTTTAAGTTTCTTACCCATAACCTCTACCACACCCACAGGTAAGTAAATAAAAGACAAACGTCATATTACAGTAAAAAATTATTGTATCTTAAATGATCTATCCGAAGTGATATCATTGTTCATATTTAAAACAGTCTTTTATTAAGTCCTGCATTTGAATAGGCCCCACCTTTGTGTGATATGGAGTGCCCATTATAGAGCTCTGAGTATTTATGAATCGTATGGTAGATGTGGCCTTTTCTAAATAGTATATCGATTTATTATTATTATTATTATTATTATTCACTATTTCCTCTGTTGATATGTTGTGTTCCCTTGTTGGATTTGATCTATCAAGGTGTATAACTTGTATAATTATAATACATATTTACATAGTTAAATAGTAGCTGACGAGAAAAGAATGCAAGTTTTTAATAAGCGATCTGCATCTTCTAGCATTGTGAAAAGCAGTTACTGCTTTTTGAGTTTGGGAGTTTTTTCAGCTACCACACGACTTGTAATAGTCAGAGTGTTAAAGCTCATTAAAAAGCAGTTTTTATTGTATGTCTTTATTTATATAGCGCCATTAATGCACATAGTGCTTCACAGTGTTACGATGCGCGGAACACGCCCCCTGCGGCATGTTCCTTCCTTACCTGTTTTACTTCTGATCGCCGCCCTCTAGCTGCGAGTCAAGATCCTGTGTCTTTAAGGATTCTGAAGCATACGACGCCATCTTGCTTCCTGGAAAATCCTGCCCTCTTCCTCCTGACAGGAAGCAAGCCTCTCTCTGACTTTCTCATTGCTAACAGCTGCCGCTTCCTTTTAAAAGGAGTCAGTGGCTACCTGCCCAGGGTCCTGCAAAGTACTACCCCAGTACTCTATGCTGTTCCTGCCTGAACTTCCTCTGGGACCTGTACTCATCTCCTTTAGATTCCGGAAGACTGGGACAGCCACTCATTCTACCACTGAGGTTAGTTTACCGTCGGGTAGTGTAGGACCTGCTGATAGGTTTTACCTTGGCCAAAGTATTCAACTAAACAACCCTTAGTTTGAACTTTGTGTTTGCTGCAATCTTCTGTTTCTGGATGCTGGACGTCCTCCAAGTAGCAATTCTATTGTTACCTTGTGCTCTGGACTCTACCTCCCCTGCTCCTCTCTAGTTCTCGTTATTAGTACCTGAGTATCCTGAGGCCTGCTGCTACTCTCCATGCAGAGGCCTGCGTTCCTGATTTCCTGAGGCCTGCTGCTACCCTCCACGCAGAGGCCTGTGTACCATGTTTCCTGAGATCTGCTACTACTCTCCATGCACAGGTCAGTACTGCTGCATTCCACGCTAAGGCCTGTGTTCCTGAGTTCCTAAGGTCTGCTGCTTTTCTCCACGCAGAGGCCTGTTTCAGACTCCTGTGCTGAAGCGTTGTCTTTTCCCCGCGTTGGTGCCTGAGAACACGCGCACTCCCGCTCTGCTGCCAGAGCATGCGCACACATGCAGCTGGGTTAGTCGTGTCTCTGAGCTTGGCTCCGCACCTCCGGACGCGTCGCGCATTCTCATGCACGCGGCACGCTCACGTTACTACGTGCGCCGATCCCCAGCTGCGCGGCAACTCACTCCCTTTCGTCTCTCCTGCGGATCCCCCACCTCGCTATTGGGTCCCTTCCCTTTCTCTGCGCTTGTGTGTAGGAGTACAAGCGTAACACACAGCAGTAATAGTTACAATCATATAAATAAAAAGATATAAATAACACAAATGGAAGAAATGCTCAGACATAAAAGTTACATTTAGGAAAAGGAGTCCCTGCTCCGAAGAGCTTACAATCTAATGGGAGAGCTTACAATCTAAGTTTTAAGTTTTTATGTGCTATTGCCCTGTTATCGAAGCTTTGCAAATAGCTACACATGTAATATTGCTTGAAGCATTTAACCAGCATTAAGGCACTTATCTACAGTAAATGCCTGCCTCTAATTTTCCATGTCCTCCCCTACCTGTTTATTTAGCCACATTTGTTTAGACTTGTTTCTTTTATATTTATTACCCAAAGGTATATACTGGTATATACAGTACTGATAAGTGTGCTTTTCAAGCAATGTTTTTAAGACTGCCCATTTATCTTTTTTAATGCATTATTCCCCATTAGAACATGATTTCTTATATATATGGAAGGTCTATTTAGATTTGTTTGTATTAGAATTAAAAGCATCTAAGAGGGGATATGATATGATAAGTATTTCCAAATATATTCAAGGTCAATACAGGGAATTTTTCATCGAAAGGACAGTAGAAATGACACAGGATCATCCCTTGAGATTGGAGAAAAGGAGATTACATCATTATTCTGTGATAACCAAGGCTTTCATGGACTCTGGAGCAGCTGGTATATTTGTGGATCAAGATTCCTCTCCAGAGGAAGGACGTACCCATAGGTATCTCTTCCATTGATGGTAGACTGTTGGGATTGGGGGTCATATCACAAGAACGGGCTACAGATGGTGTTTTGCACCACAAACTCGTCCAGCTGGATGTCATCAATTCCCCAGCCATCAATGTGGTTTTAGGGCTTCCCTGGCTACGTACCCAAAATCCCCAAATTGATTGGATTTCGGGTCAGATAATAACTTGGGGATCTGCCTGCCCTGGCAAATGTCTTTCACCCTGTCATTGGGTGCATGGCGTGGCATGTCATTGGGTGCATTGGGTGGCATGGTGCCTTATGCATAAACCCAAAGCCATCGTTCTTACAGAAACATGGCTATCCTCTAAAACCCCTGATGCAAATATCGCCATTCAGGGATACTCCATTTTTCGGAGAGATAGGTCAAAGAGAGGAGGAGGGGTGTTATTTTATATTGCAGACACCTTACAATTTACACTGTTACATTGCCCACCAAGTCCACCCTCTTTTGAAACTCTAGTTGGCAAAATCTGCCTCCCCTTTTCTAAGCCCATCTTGCTTGCTGGCATCTACCGCCCCCTAAAGCCCCACTACAATCCTTGACTGATATCACCCAATTTCTTGGCTCCATTTCCTCTCTGAATGAGAAGAGTGAGCTGCTAGTTCTTGGGGATTTCAACTTCAATTGGCTTGCCCCTAAAAACCACAAAATCCAGATACAACTCAAGTCACTTAACCTATCACAACTCATTTCCCCAAACCACACGGATAAACCTGAAGTCGCATAACCATTCCTTGCTAGACTGGATTCTCTCCTCAAACCCCAGCAAAATCCAATCCCCTGGCATCCTTCCTGATATTTTCAGTGACCATGCAATAGTGTACTGTGTAAGGAAAATTAAACCGCCCCATTCAAGCCCTAAAGTTCTACTCACTAGAACATTTAAAAACTTTAACCCACAACAGTTTCTGGATGACCTTACCAACTGCCCATGGCACAGAATCGATTTAATTCCCGACCCTGATTCTGCGCTCGACTATTTCCAATCCGAGTTCTTAAAACTCTGCGATACCCATGCTCCACTACGCAAAATAAGGGTACGGGGGGCCCACCTTCCATGGGTTACACCTGACCTTATAGCACTCTACCAGTTCAGGGATGCCTTGTGGAAAAGCTACAACGTAACTGGCACTACCAAGGATCTCAATCACTACAGATACATGCGGAACATGTGCACAAGGCAAACAAGGCATGCAAAAGCACAATATTACTCTGACAATCTCCACCTAAATACATTAAACCCAGCTAACTTCTGGAAGGTTATCAACAATATATTCTAGGCTCCTAACCATCAACAACCAAGTAATATCACTAAGGGGGATATTACTCTGACAAACCCCACTGACATTGCAAATGCATTCAATGATTACTTTGTGGGGTGTGCCACTAACTTATTAGCGAAACGCAGCACAAACCCCAAACCTGAATCTCATCCTGGGAGTACCCCTATAGTCCCACCCCCTCCCAACACTGCCCACAATTTTCAATTTAGCCCAGTATCTGAAGAGGAGATTACACAAGCGCTCCTCAAACTAAAACTAAGCAGCCAATGTGGACCTGACTTACTACAATCTAGGTTCCTACGACTTGGTGCCCCAGCCATTGCCAAACCAATTGCGCCCATAGTCAACTCTATCCTGTCTGCAGGCCATATCCCTAAGACCTGGAAAACTGCCAGAGTTGTCCCAATCTTCAAAAGTGGGGACAAAAACACTGTCTCAAACTACAGGCCAATCTCACTTCTCCCAATTCTATCCAAAGTTATGGAAAAATGTGTCCACTCCCAATTAAGCGATTTCTACACCAAGACAAATTTCCCTAGCCAATTCCAGTCTGGGTTTCGTCCCAAACACTCCACCGTAACTACCCTGCTAAAAGTTTGCAATGAAATCCAGTGTGGAATGGAACGGGGACAACTCACTGGTGCAGTATTCCTAGATTTTGCAAAGGCTTTTGACACAGTTGATCATGTTATCCTGCTTAACAAACTCCAGAGCTCTGGAATAGGGAAACATGCTTTAAACTGGTTTCAGTCCTACCTATCAGGAAGATCCCAACATGTGTCCATCTCAGGCTCTAACTCCAACCCCCTGGATATCACCTGTGGTGTCCTGCAAGGCTCTGTTCTGGGGCCCCTACTCTTCTCAGTGTTCATTAATGATCTTCCCACAGCTTGTAAGGAAGCCTCAATACACATGTATGCAGATGACACAATCCTGTATGCACACAACCATAGCCTCTCTGACCTTCAACACATACTTCAGTCTGACTTTTTGAGACTCGAAAACTGGATTTCCCAAAACAAACTGTTTTTAAACACTGACAAGACTGTAACAATGGTATTTGGGACCAAGACTAAATTTGTAAAGCTTCCAGTGACTGAGCTCCTGATTAGAACCAACGCTAAAACCACCCTAACACCTGTCACTAGTTTTAAATACCTGGGCTTATGGTTTGACTCCCACTTAACATTCGGGATGCACATTGATACCCTGACAACCAAGACCTATGCCAAACTAGGGGTACTTTACAGGAACAAATCCTCCCTAAGTCTCCTGGTCAGAAAGCGTATTGCACAGCAGATGCTAATGCCAATTATTGACTATGGAGACATACTGTAGTATATGGCTCGGCTCCTCAAACCCACCTTAGCAAACTTGACACCCTCTACAATTCAATTTGTCGTTTTGTTCTCCAATGCAACTACAACACACATCACTGCGAAATGCTCAAAGAACTAGATTGGTCATCACTAGAGTCTAGGCGCAAAGTTCACCTTTCCTGTCTCACCCTCAAATACTTTCTGGGCAAGCTACCCAGCTACCTGAACAAGCTCCTCACCCCTACCACATGCAGTACCTATCACCTGAGATCAGACTTCAAAAGACTATTCATGGTCCCAAGACTCAACAAAGTATCCGGACGTTCCTCCTTCTCCTTCCGTGCACCCCAAAACTGGAACAACCTACCAGAGACTCTCATATCCACCACCTGCTTAAGTTCTTTCAAATCTAAGGCTGTCTCACACTTTAATCTGGTCTGTAATTGTTTCATACGCTCATAATATATATTTTCTTTAACTGTGCATGCAATGTCTTGTATATTGTTCATTTATGTAACTGTATTTGTAACCATGTATTATTTTGTTTTACTCTGTGCCCAGGACATATTTGAAAACGAGAGGTAACTCTCAATGTATTACTTCCTGGTAAAATATTTTATAAATAAAAATAAAATAAAATTCTGTGGGTACTCTTCTACTACCTGCACTGGAGGACTTACCCGGTCTCCCGGCCTCTTTCTCTGACCTAAAGCGGGTCTTCGACAAGGGGCAGTCCGAAGAATTACCTGGGCATCGACCGTTGATTGTGCGATCGATCTTCCAGGGATGACTCCTCCTCGTGGATGTACTATCCTCTTTCTGAACTGGAAACCAAGGCGATGAGGACATACATTGATGAGAACCTAAAGCGAGGATTCATTTGCCAATCCTGTTCTCCTGCTGGTGCAGGATTTTTCTTTGTGGCAAAGAAAGACGGATCATTGAGACCTTGTGATTTATTCGGGATTTCTCCAAAATCGTTGCACCCATCACAGCCATGACAAAAAAACAGGCAGCTCACATGAACTGGTCTTTGCAGGCTCAGGCGGCTTTTCTGAAGCTCAAGAAACTTTTTTCCTCAGCACTCATCCTAAAACACCCCGATCCACGCCATCCTTTTATCGCCGAAGTGAATGCCTCTGACGTTGGAGCAGGTGTAGTCCTGTCACAGAGAAGTGAGTTTCAGGATCAGTTACATCCATGTTCCTTCTCTAAAAAGTTTTCTCCTGCGGAACACAACTATGATGTGAGCAATCATGAACTTCTAGCCATTAAAATGGCTCTGGAAGAGTGGAGACACCTTCTTGAGGCAACTGCCATGCCAGTCACGATTCTTACGGATCATAAAAACTTGGAATACCTCAAAGGGGCACGCAGGTTAAACACTCGCCAGGCTAGATGGGCACTTTAATTACGTTATCTCCTACTGCCCAGGTTCCAAGAATATAAAGGCGGATGCCCTATCATGCCAGTTCTCCACGGGTGACACTGATTCGACAGACAAAGGTCCCATCATTCCCACATCCAAGATTGTGTCCACTATTACGATTCTTCAACGTATTCAAAAAACCCAGACCAAGGTCCCCGCTGGAATAACCATTCCCCCATCCAAACTTTTAGTTTCCCCTCTCCTTCGGCAGGAGGTTCTTCGATGGGGACACAAATCCAAACTCACAGTAGTAGGCAGTTGTATTTCAACTTTGCTCATGCAAAGTACTTGTACCTTGTCCTGTCTGAGTTCTGCCTTGCATTTATTTTGCCTGCAGCCTGTCTCGATCTTGGAACTGAATATGACTACCCCTTTTCTGCCGCTTGCCTCAACCTGGTAACCGAACCTGACTACCCTTAACTGCTGCCCGCCTCGACCACGGAACTGGACCTTAATACCCCTTGCCTACCATCTGCCTTGACCCCAGAAACATACCTAACTACCCCGACACCCCAGGCTCTGATACCAGGCCAAGGTCGGTGTATTACTCCCTACCTCTGCCCTGCGGGTATGTATCCTGTCCTGCAGTCAGCAACGTTACACCTGCTCCATTTTTTCACCACCTATCCTCTCCTAGACACTCTACAATCTGGATTCCGCACTGCTCACTCCTCTGAAACAACCCTCACTAAAATAACTAATGTCCTCCATGCTGCCAAAGACAGAGGTCGTTACACTGCTCATATTACACAATGTCTCTTCAGTATTTGATACCGTGGACCACCCTCTCCCATTCACATTTTCTATACTCTTGGTATTCAGATACTTTTCTGGGCAAGCTAACTGTCTATCTGAACAAGCTCCTCACCCCCACCACATGCAACACTTTTCATCTGAGATCTGACTCCAAAAGACTGTTCATGGTCCCAAGGTTCAGAAAAGTATCCAGCCGCTCCTCCTTCTCTTACCGTGCACCCCAAAACTGGAACAATCTACCGGAGACTCCACCAGTCTTAGTTCTTTCAAAACTAAAGCTCAAATCTTAACCTGGTCTGTAACTGCTACATACTTTTATAATATATATTATCTCTAACTGTGTATGCTATGTCTTGTATATAATGTATTCCCTGTTCACTTATGTAACTGTATTTGTAACCATGTATTATTTGTCATCTCAACTATGCCCAGGACATACTTGAAAACGAGAGAAAACTCTCAATGTATTTCTTCCTGGGTTTGTGGAGTTTGTGGGGCTATGAATGTAGTGTAGTGTCAATGGTGTTAAATTAAATTTGCTTTGTCTATATTACATATTATTTGATTTAAACTTCGCATGGTTAAATTAATATAGAGATAATGGTCAATATGTTTATAGATCTACCTATACAAAAATGTAGTACTTTATCTCAATGTGTTTGAATTTCTCAACTTCCTGATTTTTCTTTATGTTATTTCAACAGGTTGACGATGAACTTTATGGAACCTTCCCGTAATATATGCTCCGGTACAGTCACAAGCAATTTTTATTTATGCCTGTGTCTTCTGGACTCCACTAGATTGTTAATGCATACAGTAATATTCATAAACTAGAGTAACACTGTAAGGAATCTGGTGTCTAAGCGCCGTCAGCGCGACCATTACTCGCCTCCCGTCGGTACTCAGGCGTCCGAGCGTCTGCAGCGCAATTCCCACATACCTCCGTTGTCTGCCACTGGCACTCTGGCTCCTCGCCATCACAGGATTGCACCAACCGAAGAGGTGCCTGTTGAACCGCAGCCTCTGCGTGTGTCCCCAGATTTTTTTTACATCATACAGTATGTGTTTTGGTTTATATAATTGTTTTTAAACAAAATGTATCATGTTTGTTTCTTTATATGTCCATAATACTTTTCTAAACAATAATGTTCTAGTGTTATGTTTATGATGTTTCTGTCAGGAATCGGCGTTCTCCTCGCTTCCCACACAGAGCACCCCCTCTTCGCAGGGAGCCCCTGGACCCACAAAACAATCCTGCCTTACCGTCCTCCACGGCTCCTCGCCCCTGCCGCCGTCGCGGGATCACTCCCCTCGGCGATTCCTCTGCTCAGCGCCGGGCGCACCCACGCCCTCCTGCACGCACACCTGCACGCACACCTACACGCACGCCAGCCTCAGACGTTATGTGCATGCATTCCCAGGTTACAGAGCACACGCCTAACAGAGCACTTTTAACCACTGCTCCTGCAGTGAGGGGTCGCCCCCAAGCATCACACAGTTCCATTCAAATCAATGATTACACTCAGCTGGGCTGTAACACCTCCCTCCTATCAGGGAGGACTCCTTGCAGTCCTCAAGGCCTGCCCCCTTTTCCCATTGGCCTGCCCAGCTTTATTATGCCTGTGCTTCCCATCACTCGTCGCTCGACATAGTTCTGTATGGAAGCATTTGACTACTCTCTCAGTGACTCCTCAGGTATTGACGCGGATTGGACGACTACCCCCTCTGGCTCTCGACTTCGGCTCTACTTGGACTTCGTGACTTCTGGCATCCCTGTAACACGGCTTATACCTTCGACCATTCGCAACTCTCCAATCCCTGATCTTGGCAGCGGCAATAACTACTCCTCCTCTACTACCGGTACCAGCAAGTATTGTCTTCCTTACTATACCTGGCCTGGCAACACTAACACCACACTCCGGACGCGCTCCCTTTGCTGCGGGTGCGTGTATCCCTACATCCCACCTCAGCACAGGGGACGGGTCTGGTCTGCGGGCAGCATCGGCTTAACATTATGTCGAGCCCACAAGACGCAGACCAGACTGAATTAGATATGAGGATTCCTAACCCCAAACCTTACGCAGGTGAATCTCAAGATTTTCGGGGCTTCATTAATCAATGTGAGGTACAATTTGAAATGGCCCCCCACCAGTTTTCTACTGGCCGAAAGAAGGTGGCCTACGTTTATAATCTGTTGACGGGTAGTGCACTGGCTTGGGCCTCCCCCATCTGGGAGCGGCGAAATGACCTTACCCAGAATTACTCAGCCTTCAAGACGGAATTCAGGCAAGTGTTTGATTCCCCCGCACGTCGGGAGGTGGCGTCTTCTTCTCTTTTACAGATTACTCAAGGGCGAAGATTGGTGACTGAATATGCCATAGAGTTCCAGATCCTTGCAGCAGAGACCAACTGGGAACAGGAGGCCTACGTCGCCGTATTCTGGCATGGACTGTCAGACAGCATCAAGGATGTACTTGCTCTCCAACCCAGGCCAGGTCTTTTGGAGGATCTCATCACTCTGGCGATTAGAGTGGACCAACGTATTCAGGTACGCCGCACGGAGCGCCAGCGCACTCGCTCGGTAACCTCTTCGTCTCTCTCTCTCAGCACTACTACAGTCCCCAGGTCCACTTCACTGCTCCATCCTTCCTTGGACTCATCCGAACCGATGCAGTTGGGGGTTCAATTGGTTCGCACACCAATACGGCAATTCCGCCGCGCCGGGGAATTGTGCTATTATTGCGGACCTGCAAAAACATCTGACCCAAGAATGTCCTTCATCTCTGGAAAACGGGAACACCCAGTGAGTATGAAGGGGCTCTTCGAGGGTGTTATGTCTCCTCGTCCCCTTCCCCAAAAAGGATTCCCTAAGAAACTCACTATACCCGTGTGCCTCTCAGGCCGTAAGTTCCGCGTCTCCACAGTAGCCTTCATAGACTCCAGAGCCGGAGGCAATTTCCTGGATCAAGAGTTCGCCAAACACTACCAGATACCGCTCGTGGAGAAAAAGATCCCCATCGCCTTGGTCGGAATTGATGGGCATCCACTCACGCCGGCATTTATCTCATTAGAGACGGTTCCGGTTGTACTTTCCTCTGATAATCACAAGGAAACCCTGACCCTCGACGTAATTCAGGCTCCGGGAACACCTATAACCCTAGGTTTGCCATGGTTACAACTACACAACCCACGGATCAATTGGACATCCACCAACCCCATCACTTGGGAACCAAGGTCAGGCGAACCACAGCGACTCCTAGCGAATACCACCGTTAATAAGACGAACCTCCCTACGGTTTACCACCAGTTTCTGGACGTATTTAATAAGGTACAATCTGACCTTCTACCCCCACACAGGTCATATGATTGACTGTCCTATTGACCTGATTCCTGGTTACACATTACCTAAGTCCAAGACTTATCCTCTGTCTCTCCCCGAAACTAAGGCTATGGACGAGTACATCCAGGAGAACCTGAAGAAAGGTTTTATTCGTCCATCTTCTTCACCAGCTGGAGCAGGGTTCTTCTTCGTAAAGAAGAAGGATGGAACTTTAAGACCTTGTATTGATTATAGAGGGCTTAACCGCATCACCGTAAAGAATCGCTACCCACTCCCCCTTATCACTGAACTTTTTGATAGTTTGCAAGGTGCCAAAGTCTTCTCCAAGCTGGACCTCAGGGGAGCTTATAATCTTGTACGCATACATCAAGGAGACGAATGGAAAACGGCCTTCAACACGCGTAGTGGCCACTACGAATGCCTTGTGATGCCTTTCGGACTGTGTAATGCTCCGGCCGTTTTTCAAGATTTCATTAACGATGTCTTCCGCAAAGTACTCAACGACTTCGTCATAGTCTATCTGGATGATATCCTGATTTTTTCGAAGGATTTACAGGACCACATCTTTCATACATCTTACGTGCTCTCTCGCCTTCATGAACATTGCTTATATGCCAAGATGGAGAAATGTACCTTCCATCAGACTTCGAACCAGTTTCTAGGCTACATTATTTCCCGCGATGGTTTCATGATGGATCCGGACAAATTAAAAGCCGTTACTAACTGGCCTAGACCCGACTCTCTTAAATCCGTCCAGCGCTTCCTGGGATTTGCGAACTACTACCGCAAGTTTATCCGCGATTTCTCCAGAATTGTTGCACCTATCACAGCATTTACGAAGAAGAGGGCCGATCCGTCGGTTTGGTCACCAGAGGCCAATACCGCCTTCAACACACTTAAGGAGGCTTTTGTGTCCGCACCGGTTCTCCATCACCCCAACCCTGATCTCCCTTTCGTGCTGGAGGTGGACGCCTCTGATTCTGGCGCCGGTGCCATTCTATCCCAGAGACCTTCACCCCAAGAAAAATTGCATCCCTGCGCATTCTTTTCGAAGAGATTTACCTCAGCGGAGAGGAACTACGACGTGGGGAACAGAGAGTTACTGGCCGTTAAAATGGCACTTCAAGAATGGAGGCATCTCCTGGAAGGGTCGAGGGAACCGTTCACCATCCTCACAGACCATAAGAATTTATTATATATAGAGAACGCTCGCCGTCTGGGTCCACGGCAAGCCCGCTGGTCTTTGTTCTTTTCCAGATTTAATTTCCAACTGTCATATATTCCTGGGACTAAAAATGTCAAAGCCGATGCTCTCTCAAGACAACATTCTTCCGAAGAGAGACCAGAAGATTCCATGGAGACCATTTTACCTCACGAGAAGATTTTCGCCGCATCTTCCTTCAGAAGCTTTGACAAGATCATCAAGTCACAAAGGTCCATTCCAAAGAACCTGAAGGTCCCCAGGGGCAAGCTCTTCGTGTGACCTAATTTCATACCCGAGGTTCTGGATTGGGGACATGCCTCGAGAGCAGCTGGTCATCCTGGCTACAAAAAGACTTTGGACCTTATACATCGCAACTTTTGGTGGCCCAAGATGTCCAAAGACATTTTCGAATATACGCACGCTTGTCCGGTCTGTGCGCAAAACAAGACAATTCATCAAAGGCCTCACGGTCTTCTCCTTCCTCTGCTCATCCCAGAACATCCATGGTCACACATATCAATGGATTTTATTGTGGAGTTGCCAAGGTCCAAAGGGATGAATACGATTTTAGTAGTGGTGGATCGTTTTTCTAAGATGGCTCACTTTATCCCGCTCAAAGGACTTCCAACCTCACCCGCCCTTGCTGATATCTTCACTGATCACATCTTTCGCATTCATGGTATTCCTTCGTCCATCGTGTCTGACAGAGGGTCACAGTTCGTATCCAGATTTTGGAGAACTTTTACCAAAAGACTAGGGATCTCTTCTTCTTTTTCCTCAGCTTACCATCCTCAGTCCAATGGTCAAACAGAAAGGGTCAATCAGTCCCTGGATAAATACCTGAGGTGTTTAATTTCCAATTCTCAGGATGATTGGGCACAACTCTTGCCATGGGCCGAATATGCTTTTAACTCCGCTACCAACGAGTCCACCCGAGAGTCGCTATTTTTCATCAATTACGGTTTTCATCCCCCATGTCTTCCCGTCTCCAACATTCCTTCTGGAGTCCCGGCTGTAGACGACCGTGTCAAATCTCTGCAATCAGCATGGTCCAAGATTCAGTCTGCTCTTCTTACCGCCTCTCAACGGGCCAAACATCAGGCAGATCGCCACCGTCGTCCGGCACCCAGATACAAGCCAGGGGATATGGTATGGCTGTCCTCAAACATTTATTTGAACGTACCTTCCCCAAAATTGGCGCCGAGGTTCCTGGGCCCTTTTCCGATAACTGAACAGATTAATCTGGTAGAATTCCGGCTTCAATTTCCCGACAGCATGAAGATACCAAACGTGTTTCACACATCTCTACTCAATCCATTCGTATCCAGTCATTTCTTCCCCAACCATAACCATAGGCCTGATCCGGTTATTACCCAGAATAGGGAAGAATATGAGGTCCAGTCCCTGCTCGATTCTCGCATATCCAGGGGTCAACTGCAGTTCCTCGTGCACTGGAAGGGTTTCGGCCCAGAAGAAAGGTCTTGGGTTCCACTTCGTGATATCCAAGCTCCGGTTCTTCTGAAGACTTTCAGGAAGAAGTTTCCAAACAAACCATTTAAGGACCGTCCTGAGGCCGTTCCTGAAGGGGAGGGGGTACTGTACGGAATCTGGTGTCTAAGCGCCGTCAGCACGACCATTACTCACCTCCCGTCGGTACTCAGGCGTCCAAGCGTCTGCAGCGCAATTCCCACTTACCTCCGTTGTCTGCCACTGGCACTCTGGCTCCTCGCTATCACAGGATTGCACCAACCGAAGAGGTGCCTGTTGAACCGCAGCCTCAGCGTGTGTCCCCAGCTCCGCGCTCTATGCGCACACGTGCATCTGTCTCTGTCCCCATGCGCATACGCGCGTCAGTCACCGAATCCACGCACACACGCACGCCAGCCCCAGACGTTATGTGCATGCATTCCCAGCTTACAGAGCACACGCCTAACAGATCACTTTTAACCACTGCTCCTGCAGTGAGGCGTCGCCCCCAAGCATCACACAGTTCCATGCAAATCAATGATTACACTCAGCTGGGCTGTAACACCTCCCTCCTATCAGGGAGGACTCCTTGCAGTCCTCCAGGCCTGCCCCCTTTTCCCATTGGCCTGCCCAGCTTTAATTATGCCTGTGCTTCCCATCACTCGTCGCTCGACATAGTTCTGTATGGAAGCATTTGACTACTCTCTCAGTGACTCCTCAGGTATTGACGCGGATTGGACGACTACCCCCTCTGGCTCTCGACTTCGGCTCTACTTGGACTTCGTGACTTCTGGCATCCCTGTAACACGGCTTATACCTTCGACCATTCGCAACTCTCCAATCCCTGATCTTGGCAACGGCAATAACTACTCCTCCACTACTACCGGTACCGGCAAGTATTGTCTTCCTTACTATTCCTGGCCTGGCAACACTAACACCACACTCCGGACGCGCTCCCTTTGCTGCGGGTGCGTGTATCCCTACGTCCCACCTCAGCACAGGGGACGGGTCTGGTCTGCGGGCAGCACCGGCGTAACAAATACGTACAGTGAATGAGACCTTAAGCTTCTGGGATGAAGGAGTAGCCAGTTTAATACCCCAGTGTCAGCTCTCCTTTTGACCTTGGGCAAGTCACTTTATTCTAGAGTCTGAAGCACTGGTATATTGTCAGTATTATGTCAGTATTATGTAGGAACACATATTATCTTGAAGGAATCCAGTAACGCACCACCTTTATTAGCCGCACTCATGGCTGGGTTTCAGTTTGATGGGACAGCAGAAAAAAAGGAAAAGGAAAAAACCTACAATTCCTAAAATTATACAGTACGTAAACATTTACTAACTAGAGATTTAACAGAAAAACAAACCAATTATACACAAAGTTACAGACAAGAGATGACATACACAGGAGTATATAGATGGGCATTGAGTGCAAAGGGCAGCAGCATGAACCCTTTACTATAAGTCATAGTAGTGATGAGAAGAGTGCCTGTGTTACTCATTAGTACTAGTTATCCTACACGTGAAGACTTTAAACTGATAGAATAAAATGTCGTCTTCACAAATACAGTACACTGACCCTAGCTATTGCAACATATGCCCACTCTATCCTCAGCTATGTATAGAGCATCTCCAAGTTGGAGTCTTAATATAGCTTACTTGATGGTCCAGCAGTCACACTACAAATATTAGGAAGTAAGGGCGTATAGAGTATAACACTATATATGCTTACAGTAAAGATAACTGTCAGAAAAGTGCACATTTTTTCGTGTAAAATATTTATTACCACAGAATCAGATTTTTTGTGATACAGTATATATTTTTTGTCTGAAACATTATAAAAATTGCCTTCTTAAAATACTTTGTTTGAAGCAGATTTCTTGCGTAGAAATTGATTTATTTATGGCAGGAGGAGATTATTTAGTGGTGTGTCCTTCTAATATCGATCTGATGTTCATTGGCATTTAATCAGCACACTGTCTCAATTCCTATTGGAATGTAACTACTATCAGTAGAACACTTTCTCATATACTTTACCATTTATATTTATGTTGTAAAGTAATTCAAAGGTCAGCTTACCTGACAAATAAAAGCTATTGGATCAGCTACTTTCTTAAGTAGAAGTTCAATCTCTCCAGTTGCTGTATAATACTCAATCTCTGTTGTGGCAGTAATGACTTCTCCACAGCAGACATTTACAGTGACTGGTCCAGCAGGAAAGTCTTGCAAAAAAAAGAAATAAAATGAAGTAAGTAACATTTTCATTTAATTTATACTGCTCAAAAATAATTAAGGACATAAGATGTTGTTATTTACATTTAATGCAGTGGCAAAACATATTTAAGAAACAAAACCTACTCGAAATTTCCTTATAACTGTTTCTAATATAATATGCTTAAATTAAGCCAAAAACCCTAATAAATGTTCTAAATGCAACATGAATAGAGAACGTATACCAGCATTTATAGAAGACAATAAAATCCGAAAATGATGAGATAAGTAATTCTAATTGCTATAAACACAGATTCATTGCTTTGCCCAATAACTTTAAACATTATTTCCTAGAGATGAAAAAACATTTACCCATGCTGAAGAATGTACAGTAGCAAAGTTGCAAATTTCCAAGAGTTGCCAAACCACATTTGTCATAGGAAATCATAATTAACTAAAAGTGCCGATTTTAGCCAATATACAAACTATATCATACAATATAGCTATAGCTATATATATATATATATATATATATATATATATATATATATATATATATATATATATATATATATATAAAAATAGGAAAATGCTATAGTTTATACCGCGTTGCGGGATGAGCGAGTAAACATTGTTTTTATTTTGTGTACATGGTCAGGGTTCTGTTTTATCCAAAACATCACAATTCAGGTTCTAAACCGAATCAGCAGCTTTTAGTAAGAAATTAAATTATATAATCAATATTTTCAACATTGTGAATTCGAAAAAATTGTTCTCTATCCGTCAGTGAAACACAATACGTTAAATACAATTTCTCATCCGCCATTTTTTATTTTATTTAAACCTTTGCAGTAATACGTACAGTATATTCAATCAATTGATTATATTATAACAGTTTCCAGTAACGACGACTCAAGACATGGACTTAGCTACAATTGAATACCGCCACCCATCGCCTCACACACATTGATAAGTTCTTGCATTTTTATAAGGAATAAGGCTCAGTGTTCACTCTTCAGGCAATAACGGAGGCCACCAGGCATGCCTCTTTTCTCTTCCTATAATGAAGGCTGCTTGATATTCGCAGCAAACGTATTCTCTCAAAAGGAAAAGCAGGAGAGAACATAATGTCATTTAGAGTTCTTACTCGAGAGGGTGCCACAAAGCTGATCCCAACAGCAAACTCCTTGCTGCCCAAATCGACTACCGTGCTGTATACCTCTACATTATAGATATTTATATGTATCAACAAGTATACACAGATCATGAACATCATCATCTCAAGAGCTTATACAGTAGAAAGAAAAAAAAATGGAACATTTTGTTGTGGTAACAATCATAAAAAATATAGATTGAATATACTATAGATAGAGCCACGACAAGACAGACACCCCTTCGCAAGTCCTAATAGAGGTATATTAGTATTTTATCTGGTAGTGTTAGGACTTGCGAAGGGGTGTCTGCCTTGTCGTGGCTTGCAAGCTTACAACGCTTTGGCCAAAGGGTTAAATTAAATGACCTTTTATCAAGAGAATATATAAGTATTTTACTGTGTATTTCTGTCATGTTGGATGTAGCATTGGGCTTCTCTGTCGTCTGTTGTATACATATGCCACGCTCAATAGCACTCCATTTTAACACTTAAATACATACATATATTTTGTGGGGGCTCAGGGGTTCCCAAAAAGAGCTTGCTGCGGTTTTGTGTTCTGTTAACCTATTCTCAGCTGTTTCAGCTGTTGGGGGTTGGTGGCTCCTCCTTCCCAAGTTTTAAGTCCGCCCCTCCCCACTTCCCAAGTTAGCAGGTCCTTTCATTCTGATGAATATAGATCCAATGTGGTCTTTCTCCCTCCTAATAGAGGTAAATGAGAACATGTTGGATGTAGCATTGGGCTTCTCTGTCGTCTGTTGTATGCAGTGGATTGTATGATTTTCATTACTATCACTGAGAACTTGAAAGCAGCATGCTGTCCAGCAAGGGGTTAAGAACACAGCCTGTAAGGGACAAAAAAAACCCCATTGAGACAGTTAGATCATGACCCCTGAGGAAGCAACCGGAAGCTGTTATGAAACGCGTAGGGTGAAGTTGGACTATGTATTTACTAAATACCACAAGCCTTCCGGGACACTAGCTTGCGTTCCCACAGAGAACCCTTTGATGTCAGCTGAAAGCATGAGAGATACAGCGGCACACCACGAGGGAGGAGAGGTGGAGAGAGAAACGCTAGCTGTATGTGGCCGGGCTTACCGGGGACTCAACCCTGAATGCTGCTGTATGCGAGGAATTTGTGAGTGCAATACCTGTTTTTTTATTAAAATCTAGAACATATTACACTATATGCTGTTTTTTTTTTGCCTATGTGGGGAGTGGTTCTGCAAACAAGTTAGCCAAGTTCCAGGGCTCGAATGAAAGAAAGTGGAGATTGTTAAACCACTATACAGTAAATATATTCCTACATGCTGGGTTAAGGCAAAAACAAATTGGTGCACAGCCAATAGAGTGGGTCACAAAAATAGAATGTGTAAAATTAAATGCTTTATTGGTCCATGGTTAAAAAACGGAGGTATGACACCCTCCTACGTGTTTCCTGCATATAGCACTTGATCAAGAAGTCTCCTTGACTCCTTGATAAAGTGCTATATGCTGTGCGCCAAAAAAATCCTATTTTTGTCTACTGTATGTCGCTACAACACTTGGCTGCACACTTCCAGAGGCACAGGATAGGGGTACAATATAATGTGAGTACATTGTTACAAATTACCAAGTGTACCTCATGCATTAATACTAGTCCAGGGACTATCCTTATGAGGTTTTGACGTATGGACTACAACCCACCAGTCCTAACCTTCAGGTGATATTTGTAACTCAGGACTTTATATTTAATTGAGAGTCACTGTTGTTTACTTCATGTATTGTACATCACTAGCCCCAGCCCTGTGCCTCTGTTTATTCAATTGCATTACGTGTATAATCAGTTATGGATCCAGTGCCGGAGCGCTTAAATCACTAACTTGCATGCTGGGTTAAAGGGACGCAAATTGTGAGTGTTGAATCAGTAGATTCTCTTGGAAGTTTTATTAGTATTGGAAGTATTACGCTTTTTTCTTTAATCATTATTCGCATATCTATTTGAGTATCAAGTAATCAGATGATACTGTGATCCATCGTCTACACTTTGCAGAGGAATTTTCCACCTACAGCTGCAGCGGCCGTTATTCAAACAAATCACGTGTTGTGTACATCGGAATACCCATGTCATGTTCTGTTTTTTAAATACCTTAAATTAGCACAGTGGCACAGTAGCACAGTAGCACAGTAGCACAGTGGCACAGTAGCACAGTAGCACAGTACTGTACACATTGCAATTCATTCATTTCATTGCACCCAAAGAAACAGAATCCATGAAATTCAACAAAGCAATCGCGATAAGCACGGGTGCCTGGGGCGATTGGCCACGTTCATGCTGCGTGGTGTACAGCAGAGCACACGAAATCGGCGCCGTGATTTGTTTGAATAACTGCCGCTGCAGCTGTATAGACTTTTAACCTCTTACACAATCTTGCGCCAGGGAGAACTTCAACATTCACGTTTCAAGTAACAGATTTTGAGAGAACACCTGAGTTTTTCAAGCAGCAAGTACTTTATAGAGACTATTTGATGCATACAAATGACCATTAGCTATTGATGTAATTATTTAATGTAATTCTTGAACACATTATCCCCACTGCGTGCTTGTGTAGATAATTTTGGGTACAGCGCTCTGAGTGTATATCACTTTTCTATATGTAATAGAGGTTATTAATTATAATTACAGTGAAAGGCAAATCAACGCAAAAATGGTAATTTCCCCCAGGACATGCACTTATCAGAGTTTAATGAATAGGCCCCACAGAGTTTATAAATACTGCAAATTGACTGTAATCTTTGCTAAGAAAATCTCTTGTTTTGTTTATATCTCTGTATGCTTATTATATCATTCTGATGGTGAATCTGCTTAAACCACACGTGCAATTATTACAACAATTAATGGCATTTAGAATGTTTCAATCTAATTCAGATTTTGATCTACATCATTGCACATATGTGTGGGTTGTAGCAAGCGATGGAAAACCAGGAAATTAACACAGATTGTATCTAATTATGTGTGACCTTTTCACCAAGAAAGTTGAATAGTACATGTGCAGTTCATTAGCTTTGAGAAGCCAATTTGCATGACCTCTTTGCCGTGCTTCTCCAATCTACGCGTTCCAAGGTCACAGCTTCGTACTGAACAGAGTGTTATTTGTATATGCTGTACAGTTCCCAAAGCCCACATTTATCTCTTAAGTGATTTTGTGCATAGCTGTACAGTATATTGTACCTGATCTATGGCTTGGGTAAGTAATGTTTTTATTGACAGTACTTTACTTTCTTGTTGGTTTCATTCAAGCAAAACTACACCACAGATCATATTAACTGATGCAACTTGTTTAAATTAGATTACAGACCACTCTTTTGGTCCACAGACACCCGTGGGGACCACCTGAGGACCCCCGAACACCCTCAGGGACCATCCGAGGGCCCATAGACACCTGTGGAGACCACCTGAGGACCGCCAGACACTGGCAGCGACCACTCAAGGGCCCTGAGGACCCCCGTGGCCTCTGGTATCAATCATGTAGGGGTAGAGGAGGTGGGTATTAGTATTTATTGTGGGTAGCGGGGTCGGGTGAAGGGGGTATTTGGCCCTTGGTGGGTAGCGGAAGGGGTTAACTTCTTCATTGCCTTAGCGATTAGCCACCAAGATAATGAAGTTGACAGTAAATGCATTTTTATTGCATGGGATTCATGCCGGTGGTCTCCGGTGCTGATATTAATGGATATCTGATATGGTGGACCTGACTTACTACAATCTAGGCTCCTAAGACTTGGTGCCCCAGCAATTGCCAAACCAATTGCTTCCATAGTCAACTCTATCCTGTCTGCAGGCCATATCCCTAAGACCTGGAAAACTGCCAGAGTTGTCCCAATCTTCAAAAGTGGGGTCAAAAATACTGTCTCAACTACAGGCCAATCTCCCTTCTCCCAATACTATCCAAAGTCATGGGAAAATGTGTCCACTCCCAATTAAGCGATTACTATACCAAGACAAATTTCCCTTAGCCAATTCCAATCTGGCTTTCGACACAAACACTCTACCATAACTACCCTGCTAAAAGTTTGCAATGAAATCCAGTGTGGAATGGAACGGGGACAACTCACTGGTGCAATATTCCTATATTTTGCAAACGCTTTTGATACTGTTGATCATGCTATACTGCCTAACAAACTCCAGAGCTCTGGAATAGGGAAGCATGCTTTAAACTGGTTTCAGTCCTACCTATCAGGTAGATCCCAACATGTGTCCATCTCAGGCTCTAACTCCATCCCCTTGGATATCACCTGTGGCGTCCCGCAATGCTCTGTTCTCTGGCCCCTACTTTTCTTACTGTTCATCAATGATCTTCCCACAGCTTGTAAGGAAGCTTCAATACACATGTATGCAGATGACTTCAATACACATGTATGCAGATGACACAATCCTATAAGCACACAGCCATAGCCTCTCCGACCTTCAACACATACTTCAGTCTGACTTTTTGAGACTCGAAAACTGGATTTCCCAAAACAAAGTGTTTTTAAACACTGACAAGACTGTAACAAAACACTAAAAAGTCCCAAAAAACAAATTCCTTGTAAAAATCCTGTTTTAAGTATGAACCCAAAGGTAATATCAGCCTTGGAGCTTCCATTGCTGCTCTTCCTGGAGAGTAGATATCTCCGTATTAGAAAGCATATGAAATGAGAAGAGCACAAAATAGAAAAACTCCACAGTGCAGTAATCTACACAAAATGTAATAAAATGTCAAGTGTAAAGTTATCTGCTCAAAACACTAAACTATTTTGAGCATACAAAGTGTAAGCTGTGGCTCGTGTGCTGACATCCATCTCAAAGTCAGCATCCCTGCCCCCTACTCTTATTCCCATGGGGCTCTATGGTATCCCTGTTGAGATGACAGCTCCTCTAGATTGCTGCGCTTCAGTGCCCACTGGCCAGCTCGATGAGCATGATGTGGAGAGAAGACAGTACACTGGCGACACACTTTATTCGAGCTCGGCTAGTCCCACGAATTCGGGTATACCCGGGTGTATTGAGGTTTGTGACTGTTTTCTGCCCGAGTGCATTGAGGTATTTTCCAGGCAGGGATTGAAGCATTTTATTCCCGCTGGCTGCAATACTGCACAGTATATATATATATACTGCATTACAATTCATGAATTTATGCCATCTGGTAGACACGCGAAGCATTGCAGCCTATTAAATCCTAATCATTATCATTTAACAGATCAGCCGCCCGTCAGCCAGGCATGAACCCAGGCTGGGAAGGCAAACGCAACGGGGCTTGTCAGAGGTGAGGAGCGGCGCATTCCAGGTATCTGCCAGGTACATACTGGGTATTTGCTCGAATAAAGTGTGTCGGTGCAGTACACAGTTGCACTCAACAAGCACAGCCATTACGATGAGCACAGCCATTACGTTCACAAGACATTGTGAACAAGGATGCCAGAGTGCACCATGGGAATGCACGCAGGGGCGCAGCTGACTGTGGAGATGGACGCCAACACACATGTGACAGCAAACACTTTGTATGCTCGAAATACTTTAACACTTACTGTATGAGTAGATAACTTTATACTTTACATTTTATGACATTTTGTGTGAATTACTGCACTATGGAGTTTTTCTGTTTTGCACTTTCCTTTTCATACTGTATGTTCCAAAAATATATGTACAGATGCAGCGGCTGTTATTCGAACATAGCACGCGTTGTATACCTCGGAATACCCATGTCATGGCGCGCATTACTGCGTGTTGACTCGTGTTTTATCGAGTGCAGAAAATGGCATTTTAGTGTTCTGGTTTTTAAACATCTGCAAATTGACACTGTACTGTACACATTACAATTCATTTCTGCCACGGAAACGCGAAGAACTGCACCCAAAGAAATCGGAATCCATGAAATTCAAACAGATCAACCGCGTGATTGGCCGTGTGGAGTACAGCAGCGCACACGAAAACGGCTCCGTGATATGTTCAAATAACGGCCGCTGCATCTGAATAATTGCCTATAAGGAATTTTAGATCTAGTTTTTTTTCCATTGTAGGAGTATTGGATCTGCTATAAATACAAGTTTAGAGGGAACTAGGCAAATGCTGAGCCCACTCAGAGTATAGTACAAAGATAAGGTAATAATAATTAGAACTAAAAAATAATAATAATAATGGAAAGGAGAAATATTTACTCGCCACCACCAATTTCAGGTTGTGCCATCAGTACTCCATGGTACATGTGCTGTAGATATTACATATAAAGTAGTATTTACAGTGGCATTAATATTACTGCATACCAGAAGCGTCACTTTGTTTAGGCTAAAAGAACCAAAAACTTATACTAAATCAATGGTAATACTCTAATGCAGAAAGTGACTCTCACAAATACTTAGGGCCTCATGCAGTAAAGTTTGATAAAAATTATCGCCAGGGCATTTAAATTGCCGTTTTTTTGGGCGTTGCTATCACGATATTCAGCAAGCCTTCATTACCGTTCATAGCAAAATTCCCAAAACGAGCGATTTGCTGCCAGTGAGAGCATAGAGCCTCTGAAAAGGCCTAAGCCGGCGATACATTTCTGCTGCAGAGAGGGCGGCTCTGAGAGAGCCGCCTCTCACAGTGAAAATGTCGCCCACAAATTATGTTTTTTAATATACATTTCTTTCATAGTGTAGATGTGCAGGGGGTCTCCGGAGCTGAACCGCGTTAGTTTCAGGTCCGGGGTCCCCCTGCTTCCCGAGATACAGGCACCTTTATGGGGTACCGGTATCTCCTATGCTTTGAAATGTCCCGGTCACGTGACGCGGGACATTTCAATGCAGAGGGATACCGGCACTCCCTAATGGGGCCTGTATTTTGGGAAGCGGGGGGTCCCCGGACATAAAACCAACGCGGTTCAGCTCCGGAGACCCCCTGCACATCTACACTATGAAAGAAATGTATATTAAAAAATATTTAATACACATCAATACACGCCGCCCTCCGCCCAAACACACACAGTAATTGGCAAAATAACTATTATCCAGATATGGATAATAGATTATTTGCCCATTATTAAACACAACATTAGCATGCATCAATAAAGTAAATAAATCCAGTTCTACTTACCACACCAGCATGTCCCTCTGTCCTCCGTTGCCAGAAAGCATATATACATAATAAAGACATGCTACTGGCCCCTAACCCCTTAATCACCTTTGCAGTTAATAACCGCTATAGTAATTAAGGGGTTAACTCACCCTGCCCCGATACAAATCCGGGAGGCCTAAGCACCCACCCTGACTGACTATACCAACCCTGTACCCATTGAGTAGTATAGTGGTACACCATACCCATATAATAATAATATGGGCATGATAAGCCTCTATAGCACTCAATGGGCACCCTAATTACAATACATTAATGCACCAGACAGACAATAATTAAACATAACTCCAAAAAAACATACTTCACTAAATAAAAACAGTAGCCAGCTAATCCAATGAATACAAGGAATAACAACATCAACAATGAATTAATTAAACCATTAACCAATCAAAACAATTAATTCCTAAAACAACTCGGAATTATTTTAAACAGTAACCAATCAAACCAATGAATTACTAAACCAACTCAAAATTAATAGTCACATTAACCAATCAAACCAATTAATTTCTAAAACATTAATGAATTAATTGAAACATTAAACTACAAAGAAATAAATTCAAACAATATCTGAAATAACCATTAAACGCATTAGCTAACATAATACAACATTAAGTAAAAACGAACAACTATCGCAAACATTTGATTTCCAGCAAGCAGGAAAAAAACAAACAATGACATCCACATAATAAACTGTAATCAAAAAAAACAACAGCAATACCAAGCCACAAATGCCCCCCAAATATTGTCATAATAATGTATTAATCTGTACCCTAAAGTAGTACAGATTAATATATTATCAATCAATGTGCCTCCCCTAAAAAATCAAAAAACACATCTAATGAAAAAACCTGATAAAAAAGACATTTACAAACATTCAATATATTACTTAATTGTATTGTAATTAGGGTGCTCATTGAGTGCTATAGAGGCTTATCATGCCCATATTATTATTATATGGGTATGATGTACCACTATACTACTCAATGGGTACAGGGTGGGTATAGTCAGTCCGGGGTGGTTGCTTAGGCCTCTCGGTGGGTGAAGGGGGTGTTAGCCCTAAGGATGGGTGTCTAGACCTTGCGGGTGGGTAGCGGTTGGGTTAACCCCTTTATTAACCGCTAAGGTAATGAAGGGGTTAAGTCCTGCCGCAACCCCCCGCAAGGCCTAAACAGCCACTAAGGGCCAAATTCTCCCTTCACCCACCCTCGCTAGCCACATTAAGCCTGGCACTGGTGTTTAACCCTTTCATTGTCTTAGCGGTTAGCCGGTAGGTTAATGAAGTTGCTGTAAATGCATTTTTCCTGCATCGGATGCATGCCGGGGGGCTCCGGTGCTGGTATTA